>NC_090931.1:911598238-911901269 GCF_040938575.1 Ambystoma mexicanum | reverse complement strand
TTGTAAGTATTGTTAATACTGTTGAATTACAATTAAGCTGTCTGTATCTACGCCGTGATGCCTAAGGTTTTGGGCGTACAACAAATGTAATAAATAAATAAATAAATGAATAAATGAAGTGACTTAAGGCACACTTCGATAAGACATGTTTTGCGCCTGTAACACATTTAAAACTGAAATTAACCATTAACTCTCAAAAGTCTGTTTAGAAAGAACACGGGCAGGCCACCGTTTGATGTGACTGCTTGATAAAGCTAGCACAAAGAGGATGTGTTTCGGGCAGGGAGGGCCCAGTAGTGCATGGCAATTCCCAGAGGGATTGGCATGGCCAGGTAAGGTCAATGGGTGGGTAAATAACCAAACAAAACCAGCAAGCTGTATGTTCCTCTTCAGATCCGAACTCCCACCTAGCTATACTGTGATTCACTGGTTAGGGCTTATAAGTGGCGCATATGGAAACTTAATGGTGTGTTAAGTGGACCATTGTGGAATACTGGAATGTATTTTGTTATTCGGATATTAACCATGGGAATCTGTATAGATTTCAAGCGATAACACTAATTTGGAGGATGCCAGTCCCTATCCTATCCTCACTCTCACAAAGGACAAGAATCCCCTGCTAGATATGGCATGAGTTCTTTCATAATTGCAGTAGCTGTGTGGGGTGCAATCTGATTTTATACACTGTTTTCATTGTGTATTCTCCACATTTCATAGCAGCCACACATGTCCTCATTAAAAGTGGACTTGAAATTGCACTTCTTCCATCAATTAATTTCTGAATTGCCAGCAGGAAACTCTCTCTTTTGCATCACCTCCTCAGATCCTTCAAAATGGGTTTGGCATTTCACCCCTCAAACGTTTGGCCAACCTCCTGCACCCCTCTCCCCTCCCCTGCTTGTAATGGTGCAGGCTGGGCACTGGGGAAAACTGGACCCTCTACTCCACTGAATATAATCTATTCCCCCCATTTTCCTGGGGTAGTACCCCATGTATTTCTGGAACCTAGTCTTTCACAATGCATGTCCCATCACCCATGCCATATTTTACAAATATATGCATGTCCCCAGGAGAGAACCTATGCTGCAAGATCATTTCTCATAGCAGTGGTGTTTAGTACACTGTTTCAATGGAGAAGCATAAATGTTCCCCACAAATGTGTGTAACTGTAAGCGACTGGGCGTAATGAAGTAACCCCAACCAACCAGAGAGGTTTGGGGGAGTTATCCATCAATAATTTGTTTATAAATAATTTGATTAAATGTTGTTATTACAGCACATTTTGTGGAGAATTGGGGAAAAAGCAGTACTGTTTACAATCGTTTGTAGGTTAACATATAAAAAAATCCAATAGGTGCAAGGTCACCAAAAAACACGTGAGTACTTTTCACTGTATTTTCAAAATGCCTTTTCACATGATGCATACCAGTAGCCAGTCAGTGCAGGAGGATATTTTCCATGCGGCTTGTGCCCAATAATGCCATTATGGCCAACGTATGAAGATAAATGAATGCTGCCTCTGCCAATATATGCCAGTATTCCCATGTAATAACACACTTGTGTTGGCGTTGCGCATAATGCCAGTCCATGCTGGCTATGTCAATATATGCCAGTATTCCCATGTAATAACACATTTGTGTTGGCGTTGCGCATAATGCCAGCCCATGCTGGCTATGTCAATATATGCCAGTATTCCCATGTAATAACACACTTGTGTTGGCTTTGCGCATCATTCCAGCCCATGCTGGCTATGTCAATATATGCCAGTATTCCCATGTAATAACACACTTGTGTTGGCTTTGCGCATCATTCCAGCCCATGCTGGCTATGTCAATATATGGCAGTATTCCCATGTAATAACACACTTGTGTTGGCTTTGCGCATCATTCCAGCCCATGCTGGCTATGTCAATATATGGCAGTATTCCCATGTAATAACACACTTGTGTTGGCTTTGCGCATCATTCCAGTCCATGCTGGCTATGTCAATATATGCCAGTATTCCCATGTAATAACACACTTGTGTTGGCTTTGCGCATCATTCCAATCCATGCTGGCTATGTCAATATATGGCAGTATTCCCATGTAATAACACACTTGTGTTGGCTTTGCGCATCATTCCAGTCCGAGCTGGCTATGTCAATATATGGCAGTATTCCCATGTAATAACACACTTGTGTTGGCTTTGCGCATCATTCCAGTCCGAGCTGGCTATGTCAATATATGGCAGTATTCCCATGTAATAACACACTTGTGTTGGCTTTGCGCATCATTCCAGTCCGAGCTGGCTATGTCAATATATGGCAGTATTCCCATGTAATAACACACTTGTGTTGGCTTTGCTCATCATTCCAGTCCATGCTGGCTATGTCAATATATGCTAGTATTCCCATGTAATAACACACTTGTGTTGGCTTTGCGCATCATTCCAGTCCATGCTGGCTATGTCAATATATGGCAGTATTCCCATGTAATAACACACTTGTGTTGGCTTTGCGCATCATTCCAGTCCATGATGGCTATGTCAATATATGCCAGTATTCCCATGTAATAACACACTTGTGTTGGCTTTGCGCATCATTCCAGTCCATGCTGGCTATGTCAATATATGCCAGTATTCCCATGTAATAACACACTTGTGTTGACTTTGCGCATCATTCCAGTCCATGCTGGCTATGTCAATATATGCCAGCATTCCCATGTAATAACACACTTGTGTTGGCTTTGCGCATCATTCCAGTCCATGCTGGCTATGTCAATATATGGCAGTATTCCCATGTAATAACACACTTGTGTTGGCTTTGCGCATCATTCCAGTCCATGCTGGCTATGTCAATATATGCCAGTATTCCCATGTAATAACACACTTGTGTTGGCTTTGCGCATCATTCCAGTCCATGCTGGCTATGTCAATATATGCCAGTATTCCCATGTAATAACACACTTGTGTTGGCTTTGCGCATCATTCCAGTCCATGCTGGCTTTGTCAATATATGCCAGTATTCCCATGTAATAACACACTTGTGTTGGCTTTGCGCATCATTCCAGTCCATGCTGGCTATGTCAATATATGCCAGTATTCCCATGTAATAACACACTTGTGTTGGCTTTGCGCATCATTCCAGTCCATGCTGGCTATGTCAATATATGCCAGTATTCCCATGTAATAACACACTTGTGTTGGCTTTGCGCATCATTCCAGTCCATGCTGGCTATGTCAATATATGGCAGTATTCCCATGTAATAACACACTTGTGTTGGCTTTGCGCATCATTCCAGTCCATGCTGGCTATGTCAATATATGGCAGTATTCCCATGTAATAACACACTTGTGTTGGCTTTGCGCATCATTCCAGTCCATGCTGGCTATGTCAATATATGCCAGTATTCCCATGTAATAACACACTTGTGTTGGCTTTGCGCATCATTCCAGTCCATGCTGGCTATGTCAATATATGCCAGTATTCCCATGTAGTAACACACTTGTGTTGGCTTTGCGCATCATTCCAGTCCATGCTGGCTATGTCAATATATGCCAGTATTCCCATGTAGTAACACACTTGTGTTGGCTTCGCGCATCATTCCAGTCCATGCTGGCTATGTCAATATATGCCAGTATTCCCATGTAGTAACACACTTGTGTTGGCTTCGCGCATCATTCCAGTCCAACCTGGCTATGTCAATATATGCCAGTAGTCCCATGTAAAAACACACTTGTGTTGGCTTCGCGCATCATTCCAGTCCATGCTGGCTATGTCAATATATGCCAGTAGTCCCATGTAATAACACACTTGTGTTGGCTTCGCGCATCATTCCAGTCCATGCTGGCTATGTCAATATATGCCAGTATTCCCATGTAATAACACACTTGTGTTGGCTTCGCGCATCATTCCAGTCCATGCTGGCTATGTCAATATATGCCAGTATTCCCATGTAATAACACACTTGTGTTGGCTTCGCGCATCATTCCAGTCCATGCTGGCTATGTCAATATATGCTAGTATTACATATATATGCTAGTATTTCTATGTAAGGAGAACTCTCTCATATTGGTTTTGTCTGCTGTGTTCATAATGCCAGTAATGCAACTCCAGGAAATCATGGTCAGGGTAGCTGTGCCCACAATTCCTAGTATTGCCACATATGTTATGTTATACAGCATTGTATAGCACCTACTGCCATTGATATAGCCTCGAAGCGCTGTGGGGATGGACGCCCTTCAGAGGATCGTGGTCTGAGATGCGAGATGTGAAGGAAGGATTCTAAAATACGTGTGTGCATTTTTAGCCAGCATGAAGATAGATCGGGAGTGGCTAGGTTCCTAATAGCAGCCCATGGAAATCGGATGAGGGGATGAGTGCTGTGAAAGACTGGCAGGAGAGTTGGAGAGTCAAAGAAACTGATTATGTGCACAGCTGGACTGAATTATTTTGTAGGACTCAGGTACATTCCATTGGAAGTGGTGATGTGTGTTTGGATGGGTGAAGTCGAGCAGTGTTTATTAAATATGCATATGGGTGGGTGGCGTTGCCCCAGCTGGGATACAGCTATATTCCATTGTGATGGAGTGCTAGACGTTCCAGTGAATCAAGGCTGACTGACCCCTGTCTAGACACCTGGATAGCTCTTGCAGAGCTTATCATAAGGCCTGACTGGAATGCTTTCCGTGGGGGTATAGGTACCACATTATTGATTCATCAGGTGCCCCCGCATTCCTATCAGGGCTGGGGTAATAGTTCACCTAGGAGATGCACTGAGTCCGTCAGTATGCAGAAGGGAAAATCAAGGTTTTGAGAGCCTTCCAGGAGGTGATGTGATTATGCGGCGGGTGGTAAATGGGATGGCGTTCTAGATGGTGGGTGCTTGGACTGACAAAGATGAGCCCCCTATTCTGGTTGATTTTGCCACTGTAATGACGATGAGGAGTGCTGAGCCTGAGCTGAGATTTCTGGTGGGCCTGTAGCATCTGAGTTTTTGTTGCAGATATTCTGGGCCTTTGTTGTGAAGAGCTCGGTGGGTGATGCACAATGCCTTGAAGGTGGGTCATCTCCCAATCGGCAGCCAGTACAGGACACGAAGGGAGTGTGTGATGTGTTCTTTAGGGCCTAGGGCAAGAAGGAGCCTCACTGGGGTTTTTTGTACACAGAGATTTCTTAGTTGTTATGCGGGAGCCACCAGGTATAGGGCGTTAGCATACTCTAAGGGTGAGAGGACAATAGCAACGATCGCAGCAACTCTCTATGGGAAAGTTAGGTAGGGGAAGATACGTCATAGAGTGTGCATGTGTAGGTAGCAGCTTTTTGTCATAGAGTTTGTGTTGTGAAAGTGCCAGATCTGAGTCCACAATGCATCCAAGGTTTTTTACTGTGTTGGAAGTGGGGGTGTTGGGGTGGTGGGCGTGTCAATGGTGTTGAAGTTTGCAGAGAGGTTGAGTATAATTAGTTTAGTTTAGTTTATTTGCTTGTATAGCGTGCCAAACCCAGAGGTATATGGGCACTTTTACATGAATGTACAATAATTGTTACAAGAGACTGATAATAGAATTTACCAGGACAGGTGAAGGCAAAATGTGGCAGAGAAAGTGCAGAGTTAAGCAAGGTAATAGACTTATGTTACATATCAAGTCACAGAATTTACAATAGACGTGTTACATATCAAGTCGCAAAATTGCAAGAGGCATACAAGAGTATAGCTAGGAACTATGTAGTGTTCTGGTCGAGTGCAGGGAGATTACCAAGGCAGGTGTGGAGGGAAAGTGGCAGTAGAGTGCGGTGGCCGGCAAGGGTCCTTGATTTCTGTTATGGAAACAAGTTGTAAGTATATAGAGGACATGAGGTTAGAGAGTCGGAATATACAGAGTTCATGTCACATGCTAGAGCTCTGAAGTGGTGTCATCAAGATGGTAACCTGATGATACAGGTCTAGGCTGTGATCATTCTTGTCGAGTGGTTTAAGCAGTCATCAGGCAGAAGATGAGTAGCATTATTTGACTGGGAAAAGAGCAATGCTTTTACCTTGTTCCGGAAAGATGGGAATGAGGGTATTGCCCTTGGGTCAGGGGGCAGAGGATTCCATGTCTTGTCTGCCAAAACTGGGAAACTAGATCATCCAGCTTTAGACAGCTTGAATTTAGGGATATTCATGCAGTGGACATAGTTGACTCTGGTGGGTCTAGTGGATTCCTTTCTGGAGAATTTGTCGACCAGGTACTTTGGGGCTGAGTTATTCAGACATTTGTGGGTGATCATCAGGGTTCTAAAAGTGATCCTGTCTTGTATGGGGAGCCAGTTGGTGTTCTGTTGGGTTTAAGAGATGTGATTGGATTGGGGAATATTTAGGGCTGCTCTGAGGGTGTTGTTTTGCATTACTTGTTGCTTGTGGTGGTGCAACCTTCCGAGTCAAAGTGTCTTTTAAGATCATGCTAGATGGAAACTAGGCTGATTCAGTTCCTCTTAGAGGTCTGAAGCCAGATTGGGCGGGGTTGAGGAGTTGGTTGAATTCTGTGAAATGGCACAGTTGAGAGTAGGCTGTGCGGTAAATCAGTTTAGCTATGACTCCGTTGTTTTAGATGGGTCTGTTGTTGGTTGGCACAAGGGGGTCGAGTGAGGGCTTTTTGAGCAGCGGCTTGATCTACACACTAATGTTAGCTTTGTTCAAAATGCCACAGTAAAAGAAACTAAAACATGTTCAATGATGGCTGTGGCAATATATCCCACTATTCCTACTTAGGTTGCTTTTGGTTACAGTGTCCAAGATGCCAGTATCCCCATAAAGAACATTCACATTGGATTTGCCCATGATGTCAGTAATAACGCTATGCCATTGTAAGAAAATATGTCTATGTTGATCTACATGCTTCGATGACCCTGCCTTCCCCAGGAATTAACAAACTCTGCGTTAAGACAGACATCAGTAGTTGTCTTTCATGGGATGATGAGGTAGCGTTGGTGTTGTCCCTTTTCTGGCTGTTGTGTCGGTCGCTCATGCCCAGTTCCTGCCTACACCCTGATGATTCGCAGATGGCTACAGGTAGGGGACCTTGTCGTATTTTCATTTTTTTCCCCACGGTTTCCTTAAAGCTATTTCCTTAGTAGCCTTGCTGTATTGTGTTCCTTTGCATGTTGGTATTAATACATAGGTTGTGTAATGCTATTGTATTCTGTAGCCATCTATCCCAATTTACTATATGTCAGAGATTGTGGTATGTAAGAGATTGTTTTATTTCAATATGATACAGAATTGTATGTCAGTATATGAAATTCTTGTGACTCCCACAATGATACTCCCATTTTAGACTTTCCCCTTTGAAAGTAGCCTAATGTGCACTTATAGCTTCCTGTGGCAGGGAGATGAATGTTGTGAGACCCTGGGGTGGGAAAGCTAGTAGAGGTTCTCTCGAGCACCAGGAATCTTGGTGATTGATGCTACCCTAGAGGGAACGAATCAGGGGAACCAAAATAGATGAAGGGGTCTAACGATCAGTTATTTAAGTTGGTGATAGCTGAACCAGGTAACATGCGTCCTCACTCTATCCAGACTTTGATTCAGTGAGCAGTTGCTCCATGTCTAACTTAGGGTGAAACCCCAAGTTTTACTAAATTAACAAGAGTGTTGGAGCCTTTCTACTGAGAACGAACAAGGTTCAAATAACCTGTTCTATTGAATTTCTTCCACTCAGTAGGGTATGCAACCATGTTTTAGATCACTGACCCTTCATAGAGGGAAAATATCCATCCGGAAACCAAGACACCATGCCCATGCAAAAAAACATGTCCATGTTGGTTGTGCCAACATAGGCCATTAGCACCCTGATGGGAGGGCACTAGCCAATCATGATGCTTGGAGCGCGGGCTGTACTATATGGTACAAGCCTGTGTTATGAACAGCCTGGGAAGCCAGCTCCCTCTTCCCCTCCCTTTCCTGCTCCCTCTTCACCTTAGCACCTGTGTAGTTTTCTACACAGTTGCTAATGGTGTCTTTTTTGCAAATACAAAAAAAAAGAAACTTACGATGGCTGCGTGGCTGCTTTCCCTAAAGTCTGTTTTCATGTTGATGATGTCACAGCCATCAACAGTGAAAACGGACTTCCAGGACACCAGCACTGCGTGGCGCCAGGCAGCGCGGGCAAGGTGAGTTTATTTTTTTCATTTAAAAAAAAGACACCGTTACCACCTGTGTAGAAAGCTACACAGGTGCTAATTGTGATAATAAACTGGGCGGCAGGGTTAACCAACAGGGTCAGCCTGCCGCTGAGTTTAATATCGCCTCAGTATTCCCTCGAAAGAGCATTCACTTTGGCTTTGCCAATAATGCTGGTAGTCATGCTGTGCTACTTGTGATGAATCCTGCTGAGTCATCACTGATCCCCAGCCTAAAGTCTCCTTCCATGTGGCCCGGAGAAGGCAGCCGCTACCTCATTCTGACTCGGGGGGGTGGATCACATGGGAGGAGATGGCTGTCAGGGGAGAGGGGTGACTCCAACAGAGGAGAAGAGATATTCTTCTCTTTTTTGCAAGGAAGATCCCTTAATTCCCAAGTTTTTATTCTTCTCTTTTTTGCAAGGACGATCCCTTAATTCCCAAGTTTTTAATCGCATGTTGTCACTATTCAGAACCATCTAATTATAAAACTCTGAAAACTCCTTTGGTCAAACAAGAATCTATTCAGTTTTCATGCATGCATAAGCCTAGAACATATCTAACATTTAATGTTTGTAGTGATTGTTGTCTACATAAAACTGTCCAACGATGTAATTTGAGATCATTTGGAACTTCCTTGAACTGCAAGTCCCAGAAAGCCTCATGTACTGAGATGAGGAAAAGGAAAGGAACAGGAGTCAATGAGGAGGGTATGTGAAATAAAGTGTAATGAGCAGTCGAGTTGTTAAGCATTTGATTCCGGCACCTGCGAATGGGCAATTAACGGGTCCGGTGGGCCATAATGACCCGGTAATTGGCCATTCGCGGGTGCCGGAAATAATCGTAAGTTTGGCGGCAGCCTGTCGGTTTTACCGGCAAGGCTACCACCAAACTTGTAATGAGGCCCAATGTAAGGGAAACAAAGCAGCAAAAGTGAAACTTGAGATGCTAGATGGGGGAAACCTGGAACAAGCACTGCCAAAAGCCAAGAGAGATTGAAAGAAAGGTTGACAGACAGTGCTTGAATAAACACTCATATATGGGATGTCAGTATGGAGGAAGTTGGTACAAGTAATAACTGAAGTCAGCAAAGTTGTGCGGTTTAAGAAGCCCAATTGTGTGGTAGGAGAATGTGAATGTTACAGAGAGATCTGATATGAGCATCAGGTAGTGAACCTTTTTGGAAAGGGATACCTGGCAAGAGAGTACACCAGGTGATCTTTTTGAGCCAAAAGGGGAGATATGATATGATATGATGTGGCATTTATAACGCGCCTATACACAAGTGTTTCAAAGCGCGATATTACTGGCGTGAGAGTAAACCTGGATATCAGAAGTTCCTGGTAGGAGAGTGTACCGTGACACCCACTTTGAATTGGTGTGTCAAAGAGAAACTTTGTCATATTAAGTTGTTGTTTCAATTGAAGATTTTGTAGACCAGAGACTTTGAAAAGACTTGTCTTTTGCCATACTTGAGTCACTATTGGGGTAGCAAAATTTGTTTAACCATCCTGAAAAGTAGGAAAGACTTTCCTTTGCCATATTCCACCAAGTGTTGTGGAAAAGACATTTTGTTTTGCCATCCTGAAAGATTAGGAGAGACTTCCTCTTGGTCGGATTCCGATACGAGTTGTGTACGAGACATTTGTTTTGCCATTGTGAGGAAAATATTGGATAAAAGAGACATTTGCATTGTCTTTAAGAGACAGGTCTTGAAACAGAACATTCTGAACAATTTTCTGAAATAATCTAGGGGAAGGGAACTAACCTCTGGACACAAGGATTGTTTTGGTTGAAGATATATGTTTACGCTTTAGCACATTTTTATTGAATTGAAATTTGGAACATTTACCTTGCACCTTTTGATTGTGTATGTTAGTTTGAGGGTCAGATTTAGTTTGGACACAAGATCAGCCTGTCTTAGTTTTAGTTTCATAGGAAGGGACAGTTGCTTTAGAATAGGGAAAGTTAGGCATTTATCCAAACCTCCTTTCTGTTAATAAAATGGCTAATGTTGAGAATAATATAACTTTGTGTCTGTCTCTCATTTCTGAACCCTCACGTACTGCAAGAAAACATGTCAATAATGGTGTGTACTGTTCCCATTCCCTACAGGCCAGCACCCACTCCTCTCTTTACAGGCAAGCCCTTCAAGCCCTGAAGCAACTCCTCTGTTCATTTGTTCATTTTTCCGTCATCAATGCATTCATACACACAATCTCAGACATGCACACAGACCCACACATGCTCACACATTAACACACACACATCCACTCATATTCTCCCAGACACACATTTACACAACCCTGTCTCACCAAATTATATACAGGCACAAACAGATACACTGTTTTTTTTAAAATAACTTCCCTCATTAGGAAGATTTGTTTTGTGCCTCGGATTACTGTTGTTTGTTCGAATCCGAAATGACAGAGGGAGAAGAAACCGAAAGTTATTTGTTCGCAATCAACTTTTGGTTTTCCCTCCCACTGCCATTTCGCATAACCCGCTGCCCTCCCACCCCCATGCTTACCCTGCGGCAGCACACTGAGCTGTGTGCCGCCGACTCGCTGTGTCCCTGCAATGCCGGGATCCCTTTCACTTCTGTGATTGGGAACCGGCGCCGAAGGGTCCATTCCTATTTTCTTTTTTAAATCTTTAAGCAGTTGGGTGTGGAGGACGCCCCCACAGCCCCCGTGCCCTTGTTCACTATAATGCTGTTCAAATGGGAGATTTGATCGTAATGTTCGTATTCAAATCAAATCTCCCATTCGAAAAAGAAAATTTGGTCAAATTGGGTAAACCCTTGTCCCTCGGCTCCGCTCCTCTCCCTGGGGTTCCTGTTGAAGCAGGCAGCAGGAAGGGGAGTATCACACCTCCACTATGAGTCCCGCCTCCAGTTCATAAAGGGGAGTAGGGCTGTGTCCCAATGCCCTTAATGAACCTGTTTTCACTGTCTCATACGCCACGTAGGCCCCTCCAAGTGGGGGTTAGATATGAACCTAAAGCAGTGCACAGTGGCAAAGCACAACATTTGGGGGCCCCCCTTCAAGCCTTGCTTAGGGCCCCACCAAGCTCCTTAAAGCAAAGGGCACCCCACACTCTGGGCCGTCCCAGACCACAACGTGAGTGCAATGTCCATGATCATTATGCAGCTGCAGGGGCATGCCCTACTGCAAGTGAAAGAAGTAAATACGTTTTTGATCAGCTTAGCGTAGAAAGAAGGGGGCGGTTCCTGGCCCCCATATATGCCATGAAGCAAAAGTTGAACCAATGGAGCGGGATGACATGTAAGTTATTCAATAATTATACATTTTAATCAATAAACATATGACATAAATTGGCCTATACGTTTCCGAAAAGGGCGGATTTACCACTTCATGCCCGACATCCTGAAGGTCTTTTGTGTCCGAAAAACGTATCGGCGATTTTGTGAGCTATCTGGAAAAAAAAAACCACACGAGATATGACATCTGATACTATTGTCTGGGTCATTAACAATTGTCACAACTGAAGGACATTTTGTGTAGTATTATCAGTACACATTGTACTAGATGTCAAATTGGTTTTATATAGGAATGTATGAATGAGTTAGTATGAGATTGTGAATGAATGTTTAAGATACTAAAGGTATATTGATGGAATGAATTAATTGTTTTAAACTATACACACAATGATTATGTCATATGTTTATTGATTAAAATGTATAATTATTGAATAAGTTACATGCCATCCCGCTCCACTGGTTCAACTTTTGATTTATTGTCATGTACTTTACCTGAAGGACCAGGGACCTAATTGCAGGTATACCCCTTTACTTATAATTTCTCCAAATATGCCAGCCATCACTGGTGGCGAGTGAGTTGTTTATTTGGAGGGTGCAAATATTTGCCACAAGTATGTGATTGCGACTGAGCATTGCGAGGGAGCTCGAACTAATGAAAACGGGTTTGGGGGGATCAGGGGAATTCTTCCCCTCCCCTGAGAAAATGTTTTGAATAATGGGTTAAAATGGTGCATTACACAGCACACTTCCTGTGAAAATTTCGGTAAAAGGCCAGACAGTTTGCAATCGGTTTTGTAGGGTGTAGGGTAAATGATGAAATAAATTACAATATATGCAAGTCACCAAAAGTTCACAGGCGCATTTCTCAGTGCATTGTCATGCCAGTCCCCGCAATATATGCCAGTATAAAAAACATGTTTATGCTGGTTGTGCCAATACATTTTCATGCCGCAAACATATGTTAGTATTCCCATATAATAACATATTCATTTTCACTTAGAAATGTTTCTATAATATTATTACTGGCCCTAGGCACAAAGCCAATATATGCCAGTACTTCTATCTATGTCAGAACATACTCCCGTTGGTTTGGTGATTAAAAGTGATATGTAACAATAAGAAAACTTGTGCAAACTGATTCCAACGTAAGCAAGTCTACAACCATAAGAACACTTATCATGCTTGTGTCATCATAGATGCTCAGTTACGAAAAAATCATGCTACAGTGAGAAATATACAGGCTGCTACACCAAAACGTCAGTCTAGTGAGATAATAGTACTGATCATGCTTGTTTTATCAAAGATGCAGAGTAATAAATGTCATGCCACAGAAAGCTATGGCTAGATTGGCTGTACCAAAAGGTCAGTCTAGCCAGGTAATGACACACATGAACTTTGCCCAAAAATACCAATAAAACATGCAAGGTCAATAAAGGATGTGTCAAAAATGCTCTAGTGATCCCCAGTCTCCCACAGCCACACACACACGCACACACACCCACACACACACACACACAGTCACACACAGTCACACACACACAGTCACACACACACTCTCACATTCCTACTCACTCACACATACACCTCTCGCATCCACTTTCTCTGCATTCTCCACAAAGGAATACACCCACCCACCCAGAACATTCAAACACACACTATCACATTCCTACTCATTCACCCACCACTCACTGACCCAGACACCTTCTCTCATGTCCACTGACACTGCATTCTCCACACAGGCACGTACCCATCCAGAACATTAAAATGAACTATCACATTCATTCATGTACATTCACCCACCAGTCATTCACTCATACACCTTCTCTCACATCCACTCGTACTGCATTATCTGCAAAGGCACATAGCCACCAAGAACATTCAAGGACGCACTGTCACATTCCTTCTCATTCACCAAATACAAAATATCATGCCACAGTAAGAAATGGCTAGGCTGGCTGTACCAAAATGCCAGTCTAGCTACATAATGCCACTCGCCATGCTTGCTTTATCAAAGATGCCCAATATAAAATGGGATACCACAATAAGAAATGGCTTGACTGGCTGCAACAAAATGCCAGTTTAGCCGTGTGATCACATGTATCGTGCTAACAATAACAAAGATCCCAATACAAAATGTCAGGCAACCGTGAGAAATTGATGGACTGGATGCATTACAATTCCAGTCTAGCTAGAGCTTCATAATAACACTTATCATGCTTGCTTTATTAAAGATGCCCAATACAAAATGCCATGCCACAGTAAGAAATGTCGATACTGGCTGCATTAAAATGACACTCTAGCTACATAATAACACTTCTCATGCTTGCTTTATCAAACATGTCCAGTACAAAATGTCTTGCAACAATAAGAAATGGCTAGACTGGCTGCATTAAAATGCCAGTCTAGTTACAGCTACATAATTACACTTATCATAACAGTCTCCACAGTACAAGGCTACCAGACTAGCTAAGCAGGTTGCGTGACAGTTGCTGAGGTGTTACATTTTGAAACTGGTTGTTAACAGTATGACTTTTTGCAATTCCTTATAAAAAACAAGTGCTATAAAATGTGTTAGTCTCAGAGATGGGTTTGACTGGTCGCTTGCTTATATTCAGGGTGGGGGAATTTCAGCCGCTGTAGTGAAAATGTAAATTTGGCGCCCATGAACCCACCGTTTAATTTCCTAATAACTGCTGGGAGCACAATAGAAACATGTATTTGTGATTAAGCAGTTTGACAAGCATATAACATCTTTATAAAAAATATCCTCTGATAAAACACAAAGGAAGGGGCACATAAATCACAGGGTATTTGTGTGGTAATCCGACAAAAAAAGAAACCCATTTTAAAGAAAACTAGTGAATGCAAGTTTAAGCTTGGAAATGTCTTTTTTTTTGTTCTATTCAACTGTAGGATGCATATTTGGAAAACAATAGTGTGCCCAGCATGTAGGCAGCCTGCTTTTAGCATGTATGGCTCCGCACCCCAGTGACATACATGGCCCATTGATTCCCGTTGTGTCCCTTTACGGCCAGAATAAAGAACACTTACTAAGCAAATAAAGGGCCTGCAGACGCGTGAATGACGGCTGGGCAAAGGATCACCTTTAAAACTCCTGGAAAGAGTTCTTTGCCAGAGGAGTTCCGGCCACCAATTATGGGAGTGGAACGGGTAACGCTGCAGTGGCGTTGCTAGGGTGGGGCCTCCATCTGAAATCCTGTGCCCCCTATTGGGCCCCGCAAAGTGACATACCGAGCAGGGAGGGCAAGCTGCTCCCCCAGAGGCTCTTTTGTCAGTGGGACACCTCTCCCCTTAGGCACCTCAATGAGGATGCCCAACGGCAAAGGTGTCCCGCTGGCAGGACAATATGTGCTGAGCAATTCCTGCTCAGCACGCTCATTGTCCAGGCAGCAGGACACCTGACCCTTTCCAAACGGGAGAGGTGTCCCATTGCCAGGGCAATGTCCCAAGAAGCTCCGGGCAGCACAGGGGCTCTCACCTTGCTCTGTTTCAACAGAGCATTTCGATGTGGTGTGGGGGGACTATAAGCAGGGGCTTTTGTCCCTTTAGAAATGTGAATGGGGTGATCAGAAGTGAGAAGGGTTATAATGCTGCTTGCTTTAAGGCTTTAAAACCCAAAGGGGATTTGTTAGGCCCACATTAATCTACATGATGCTATTGTGACTTTGCATGCAGGATGGGGAGAATACAACTAAAGCCATACTCTTATTGCTCAACATATTTCTATGACAATGTACATAGTGTATAGTTAGTTTACCATGAAAGGATAGTTTATTATGTAATGTGGGTTGCTTCCAAGGCATTGCTATACATAAAGTATTATTTAAGCACATGAAATGCAAAGCAAAACCTTAATAAATATCTATATCAACTCAACCTGGGAAGATGTGCTCAGCTGCTTAAGTTGTCCACATCCCGGTTTCACCATTTAAACAAAATGTGTGATCCTGGGCAAATCATTTAATCGCAGTGTCTCTTATCTGGAGCTCTGTAAGTGATTCACTTCATAGCTTATGTTAATATATCAGGCTGTTATTATTTTTTTAAAGCCCAATCACTATAGAGTTGTTCCATATATAATAATAGTGCAATTTAGGTATTTTGCGCCATAAAGGTATTTTCCACCTGGCTTACTTATGGCAACTTATTGGTGCCTCCAAGTATCAAAGACTCATGATGCTCCTTGTGATGTCCTTTTCAATGAAGTCATTTCTATTCGGTCAATCCATATGCAAATTAGGAGGTTTGCATGTATTTTGCCCCAGAGCACCTGGACAGAGCTCTAATAGATGAGCTTCCTGTATCTACAATGAGTTTTATTTTTTTTGCTGTGCTAAATTGCCATCTGGCTGTAATGTTATAAAAAAAATAGATTGGGGCAGGGGTGGGTGGTTTGGGGGCACACATGAGACCGTAAGGAATTTTTGCGCACTACATTTGGGGGCAAAAGTAGCTGGACTTTATTTGTGGCTCACCCCCTCCCGACTCTTGCAATGCTGGATACTCCCTTGCCACCCTACCTGGGCTAGTCTCGCTGCAGTGCTGCCTGGAGTACCCCTACACAGGGCCGCAATACAGAGGGCCGCAATGCTGCCGCAGAGGCTGGCTACGGGCACGGCAAATGCAGTGAAGAACACACCATAAAGGTGCACACAGGACCGCGGCACAGGGGTCAGCTGTCAGGGTCCAGGCTTGCAACTGCTATTGCATGCGTATGGACGGATGCGCTGCTAGGTGAAAAGGCAAGCCGTGCCCGAGGGAGTGAGGGCACAGTGAAAAAAGACCCCAGTTTGAATTTTGACAATTGGGCCAGCCCTGGCCAGCTGATTGTTGAAATTCAAATTGGGATCTTGGCAGGTAGCTCGCCCCTGAAAAGGGTTGCCTGGCCGAGCCCACAGCTTCGCTGAGGGAAGCCGGGTGCTCAGTGATCTAATCTGCAGTCCTCATTTCCTGAGCCGTCACTTGCGTGTTTGCAGGTGTATTGTTTAGCCTGTTTTCTTTCTTTTGACCTGAAAGGGACACACTGCCCTCAGACATCATAGTGGCTCCATCTCTGCAGAAGACACTGATTTGAAGGATCATATCTTGTCTCTGGTTGACCATTCTTATAGCGTGCACACTGTCACACAGTGTGCTCCTCTAGTTCACATGCCTGCTCTGGATATTCTCGGTGCTCTTGCTGCATTTGCACTATAAAATGTCGACACAAAGACACTGTTGAGAAAAGAACCTACACCCCCAATTGCGATCTGCACAGACCTTCCAGATAAGTACCCGCAGCCAGATGCGAGATGCACAAAAATGCATCACAAACCGTGGGTATTAATGGTGTTGGAATCGAAATAATATTATGCCTCCTATTGTAGTGTTTGAATGTGTGTTGGCCTACGCCAAGTTGTCTAAAATATCGTGTAAATATATTCCGCGGCAAGGTCTTGACCTTAACGAAAACTGTGTAAGTCGCCATCTTGGATTTAGCCGCCATTTTAGGTTCTCTTGTAATGTAGAAGTCACCCTGAATGTCAAAATGGAGGCCGAATGACATTCCGAGTGAGATTCTGGCCGTTGTGACCTCCGCACACATGAATAAATAATATGCCTGCAGGCCACTTGTTGGGGTCGCAAACTGAGACCTTGTCCTATCCCTGACCTATGTGTAAATGAACAACTGTATCAGCGGAACTGATCAAAATGCATACATTATGGGATTGACCTGGCAAGGAACCCTAGGCCTGGTCCTAAGAATGGTTAACCCGCGAGGGGGTTGGCCAGAGCTGGATAAACAGTATAAAAGCATGAATATCCTAATGTACGGTCTCTCTCACTAACGCAGTGAACTCTCGTTGAAGTTCGTTATGTTACTCTGAGAGCCGAATAGCTATCCGTTTGTCAATTGACTTTTTGCTAACTGTTGTAGCTTTTAAATAAAGCACTTTGTATGTTCTTTGTAACCTGTGTTGGTGTGTTTCCTTTGGGCTTCCCGGCCTCATATCAATGGGCCTCATTACGACCCAGGCGGTAAGTTACCGCCTGGGTCGTACCTTTACCACCATGGCATAAACTACATTTACGCCATGGTGGTTGGCGGACTTACCTCCCCATTCCGAGGTTGGCGGGGCGGTAAGTCCCCAATCCCCATTTACCCTTCCCCATTCCCATTTTTGCCCCATAGGGCATAATGGGAGTGGGGAAGGCGTTAATTACGCCACCGTAAATTACGGTGGCGTAATTAACAACAAGGTCCCTTAGCGCCATGGATTTTAACACCTGCTAAAAGCAGGTGTTAAATCCTCCATGGCGCTAAGGGACCTCAGAATCAGGCGGTAAGGGTCGGCGCTGTTTACGCTGCCGTAAACCCCTTACCGCCTGGGTCGTAATGAGGCCCAATTTCTTTGTTTTCACAGTTGGCGCCCGAATAGGGACCCTCAAGATTGATGCCGGATCATTGAAGGTTGACGCAGAATATCGAACCGGGATCGGACGGTGTGATTCTGCGGGCCCGACCGATCGAGACGCGATACCTCGGCAGCGCTGCACGATCCGATCCTTGGACGATAGTCGTGTGATCTGACACGGCATCTTGACGAGGGTCCATTTTTTGAGGCAGCAGATTTGTCGAAACCACCAAACACAAGGTAAAATTCGTTAGGTAAGTTCTTTGATAAACCGTACGGTTCTCCTTAGGTTTGGTCAGGTGCAGTCGTGACCCGGCTCTTAATTTAACCCTGACAATTTGAATTTGGCGTATTGTATCTGCAGACACAATTATTGACCAGGTAACACCAATTTTTTGTGAAATGCCTGGGAAATTGTCTAGCTGCTTTAGGGCTCTGTTCCGCAGCGATCGACAATCCTTGGAATTTAGCCGCCCGGCACCACAGGAGGGGTCGGCGGCATGTACTATGTACTGTAAGTATGGCATTGGAAGTATAGTATTTAATGATATTTGGCACAGACAGACCAGACATGCCTCTGAATTTCAGTGGCCAATCAACGGTAGTTTTGAGATCCCCCGTATTGAATACTTAGAATTAATCTTGCTAAAAAAGAAGGCTAGACCTGCAGCCTTTGATGTTTTACAGAATTGGAAAAAAGAAGCGTTACAGCAGCTTAAAATTAGGGATAAACATGCAGGCCGTCATAAAACAAACGCCGAAAAAGCGTTGTTATATGATAAAGAAAAACGCTCAGAATCAGTTAAAAATATGGATAGAGCTTTTTCACTTGGAATCCAGAAAATTTACCCCTCTAAAGATTTCCATGTTTCCGAGGAATTTATTGAGAAATTGTTAAACGAACGCAGGCCTGATGCCTCAGCGCCACCTCCGTATATTCCTATTTTGGGCACTCTGCCCATTTCTGCTGTTGTTCCCGCTGTTATTCCTGTTCCCCCTGTACAACCTATTGTTCCTAGTCCTCTAGTTATTGTTCCTCCACCTATCGCACCATCGCTTCCTTCTACACAGATAGTTGCACCTTTATTAAATTTACCTACACCTCCGCTCCCGAGTGGCCCCGTATTGACTGAAGTTGATGGAGGTGTAGGATCGAAGATAGTCACTCGTAATACTGTTTCTGCAGATAAGAAACAGGAATTGTTTGCATGGGCTAAGCATTGCATGGAGAAAGGTGATCAAGTTAATGTTTTTTCCACATTATCTAATTTAAAAAGTTTTCCCGAGAAAAATGTTTTTATCGAAGGTTTGGGGACTCATTTATGTGTGATGTGGGGTAGATTACAAAATTTGGATCTTCCACAAGGAGTGAGAGATCTGAATGCTTTGGCACTTTCGAGGGACACAGAGCAGAAAGTATATGGGCATGTTGAAAAATTGTTTGAGTTTAGGAAAGACTTTGAAAAGTCACAAGATGAGGACGATGAAGACGATAGAATATATGTACAGAAATGGTTCCTTACGTGCCGTAGATCGGCACCTGAGGAAATACGAATTTGTACAAAGATGCGGTTCGTTGGATCTCGGATTCATCGATTCCGCCAGATGAAGTATATGACACGTATAGTCAGTATACAGTAGAAATGCAAAGAAAGGTAATTCAAGTAATGGTACAGTATCTGCAAGAAGAATGTGTAAGAAAGAAGGTTAGTTGCCCCATAGAATTATTGGGGATTTGTAAAAGGGCTTTTTCGCCCGACACTTCTTCAGCTGCCTTAGCGCTCGACCTGGCTCTGTTGCTTAGTAAGCAGCCGGAGGTACCTATATCTCAGTTGCCTATGAGAGAGGTCCCTCCGACCATTGTCCCAAAAGTTGAGATCCCCGCCAACGCTGGGACTGGTGCCCCCGCTGTGGATATCCCTGCACATTATGTATCACAATTCGTTCACGTCCCGTTTTCACGACAGGAAGTGAACACAATTAGACAATCAGTTCCCCATATCAGGAAAAACCCGACGGGGTTTTACAAAGAAATAGATTCCGTCTTGCAGTCTTCTGTGTTCACCTTGAGTGATATTGACTTGCTATTTCCTGTACTCCTACCCGTAGAGGTATGGAAACAGGTTCGGACAGTAGACGATGTGCCAGGGTTGGGAGATACGTGGGCTAATATGATTAGGATTGATGGGGAAAGACCAGCTGGTGAGAAACCACCACAGGTAATACTTACTTTGCCTGATAGAATTGTCGCAAAACTAAAAACTATAATTCCAGACGAAAAGAATTATTTGGGACAAGCTTACGGCCTGTGTCCAAGGAAAAACTGAAGGCGCCACCAAATTTTTTTTAATAGATTCGAGCAGGTATTTTCTGACTTCAGTGGACAGGATTTAGGTACAGAGTCTGGGAAAAGGTTGTTCGTGGACAAATTTGTACGTGGATTGTTGCCTGACATCCAGTCACAGATTATGTCCTCTGAGAGCGCTTGGCAGGCAAAATCTCAATCCGAGGTTTTGCACATGGCTCAGTATAATGAGAACCGTGTTAATAATGAGAAGGAAAAAATTGAAAAGAGGAAAGGAGATTTGAAAACCAAAGTATTATTACAGCAAATTGTTAGAAACCCCAGAGGAGGCACGACACAGACTAGAGGTCAGTATGTCCCAAAAGGAAATGCTCCTTTGGGTCCTGTGAATATTAATCAATGTGCTTATTGCCGCCAAGAAGGTCATTGGCGAGCACAGTGCCCTGTCCTTCGCCAAAGGTCAAACAGTGCGTTTGGGGGTATGGGTAGACGACCTAGGGGCGGCCCTGGAGCAGGGGGCCCTGATAGAGGTCAGCTTTTACAAGATCCTCAGCAATCTTTTTCACAGGAAAATCAGACCTGGAGTGTGGACTCGAGGAACATATTAGTCACCCTTCTGCTGCCTACCTTTCTGAAGAGCTTCCTTCTAACGATACTCTATTTCATTAGGATTGCCCGAAGCAGGGTTTGGAACCTTCACCTATTCCCGTTAATCAGAAAGGCCCCTACGTTGAACTATTAGTAGGGAATAGGAAACACCAGTTTCTGATAGACACTGGAGCGCAGAAGTGCTCCATTGATCATTCTCGGGTTCCAAACATTCCACTGTCAGGGCAAACAAATGTTTCCGTAGGGTTTTCTGGTATACCAACTGTCTGTCCGGTTTCTGCACCGGTGTCTGTTTCTTTGGGTCCCTTTACGGACCATTGCCCTTTTCTTCTCACTTCAAACTGTGGAGAGAATTTGCTGGGGTTGAATTTGTTAAAGATATTGAACGCAGTAATTCATTGTTCTTCTGATGGAGTACGGCTGACGGTTTCACCACAGCAACTTCCTAATTCTCAGTTCTAGATTCGACCTTTACCTCCTGAGTTTAGCATTGTCCCAAGATGTTTATGGGCGGTAGACGACAATGATGTCGGGGTATTACAGATTGAGCCCGTTAAAATAATTCTGAAACATGGAGTGAAACTACCACGCATTTCGCAGTATAAAATATCAGTTGAGGGCGAACGTGCGTTGAAATGCATTGTCTCCGATTTTGTGCATCGTGGGGTGATCGAGGAGATTACAGGTAGTTTGTGTAATAGTCCGATCTTGCCTGTATATAAGAAAGGCGACAATGCAATTCCATACCGGTTCATAATTGATCTTCGTGCTATTAACAGAGTGGTCGCCCCACAATTTCCAATTGTGCCCGATGTGACGACGATATTGACAATGATCCCGCTACGGCTACGCACTTCAGCGTTGTGGATTTAAAAAACGCTTTCTTTAGCATTCCTATACATGAGGAAAGTAGATATCTGTTTGCGTTCACCTTGGGGGGACGCTCATTTATATTTACCAGGGCACCTCAAGGGTATACTGAAAGCCCTAGCATTTATAGTAGAGCTTTGAAAGAGCAGCAGGACACCCTTGAATTGCCACCTACTTGTACGCTGCTTCAATATGTTGATGATTTGCTTTTTGCTGCAGACTCTGAGAGTGCTTGTAAAGAAGGCACTGTACTGTTGCTTGTTCATTTAGCTACAAATGGTCATAAAGCTTCGCTTAAAAAATTTCAATATTGTTGTCAGGAGGTCGCCTATTTAGGCTACCTCCTGTCAAAGGAGGGGAGAAGATTGACACCTGAAAGAATAAAACACATTTCTGGCATGTCTGTTCCAAATACACAGAAGGAAGCCAGAGCCTTAATAGGTATGGCTTCTTACTGTAGGTTGTGGATCCCGAACTTTTCGCTAGTGATAAAACCGATGTTGGCTTTGACAAAGAAGGGCATTTCTCTGACACTGCCATGGGAATCGGAACATCAACGATCATTTGAGCTTCTCAAAACCGCGCTATGTTCTGCACCAGTTCTGGGTACTCCAAATTATGACAAGGCCTTTGTGTTGTTTGTGCATGAATGTGATGGATGTGCTTTGGCTGTGTTAACACAGGAACACGGAGGGAAGAATAGGCCGTACGGCTACTACTCCTCCGCCCTTGATCCTGTCGCATGCGCTTTGCCAAGATGTTTGCGCGCTGTCGCTGCTGCTGCCGCGTCTGTAAAACAGAGTGAGGGAATGGTCCTAGGCCATGATTTGATTTTGATCGTACCTCACTCTGTTGATATTCTATTGAACAAAACCCAAACGCAACACCTCACCTCTGCGCGGTTAACAAGGTATGAACTAATTCTGTTTGCCCCTCACATCCAAATGAAGAGGTGTTGTGTTCTTAATCCGGCTGAACTCTTACCTTTCCCGCAAAACACTGTTTGCGGTGATGAAGAATTACATGACTGCCTGTATACCACTGAACAAGAAACGAAGGGCAGGATAGATTTCATAGATACTCCTTTGGATAATGCAGAAGGGGAGCTGTTTTGTGATGGCTCCTGCTTCAAACTTTCGAATGGTACATCTACAGCTGCTTATGCAGTTACTACATTGAGCAAAGTTGTTGAAACTAAGAGAATTTCACATAACTCCGCGCAGGCCGCAGAGATTATAGCGTTGACCCGAGCTTGTGAACTCTCCCAAGGGCGTATAGTAAATATATATACTGATAGCCAGTACGCATTTGGGGTGGCTCACAACTTTGGAAGGCTCTGGTCGGAAAGAGGGTTCCTGACCTCACATGGGACCAAGATCCAGCATGGCCCCTTGATAGTGCAATTACTCTCGGCACTCTCACTCCCTAAACAGTTAGCGATCATGAAATGTGCAGCACATCGTAAGGTCATAGATGATGTGGGCAAAGGGAACGCTTTTGCGGACTTGATAGCCAGACAGACGGCCACAGACCTTAGCACGGACATGTACGCCTTGAGGGAAATGAGAGATGCTTACATAATGGATGAAGGTATTGGGTGTGTGCGAGATATTCAAACTGATGCCACAATAGAAGAATCTAAAAGGTGGGCTGAAGGAATGGGGAAATTGGATGATGAAGGGTGTTGGGTGGATACATCCGAAGGAAAATGGTTGCTCCCTGATTCATATGTATTGGCAATGGTTACGATGGCACACAGTCCTACACATGTGTGTGCCCAGCAGATCACGAAAATGTTAGAACAAGTTTGGGTGAATGACAAGATTCTGGAGACTGCGAAGAGGCATGTCCAGAACTGTATGATCTGCTTACAGCACAATGTGGGTGGGGGGACAGTAACTCCAAGGGGAAGCTTTGGGCCCCCTTCTGTTTTCTTCAAGGTCATTAACTTTGATTTTATTGAGATGGAACGATGTAATAATCTGAAATATGTTCTTGTAATTATTTGTGCCTTCAGTAAATGGGTCGAGGCTTTCCCCGTTAAAGATGCTACCGCCATGACCACTGCAAAGATTATGGTAAAAGAATTCTTTCCTCGATTTGGGCTCCCGAGGGTAATTTGGTCGGATAATGGTCCCCACTTTATTGCAGCAGTAATTTTGCAGATATGCACAGCCTTATGTATTGAAAAACGATTTCACTCAGCTAGACATCCTCAAAGTGCTGGGTTGGTGGAAAGACACAATGGTATCTTAAAGAATAAGCTTGCGAAAACATGTGCTGGTACCAAACTGAAATGTCCAGATGCCTTGCCTATTGTATTATTAGCTATGCGTACCACACCTCAGACTAAGACTGGGCTTTCTCCATTTGAGGTAGTGATGGGGAGACCTGCTAACATTTGGGGTCTCCCAAAACCTAAAGCCCTGAGAGAGGTGGAAAATGTATTGCTTGTAGACTACTGTAACCAGTTAACTAAAAACCTGTATTTCATTTATCACCAGGTGCACTCAGCTTTACCTGTACGGTTCACGGGCCCAGGACACGATATACAGCCTGGAAGTTGGGTCCTAGTGAAGGCCTACGAGAGGTCTTCCTGTCTCGCGCCTCGCTGGCGGGGACCCTACCAGGTGTTACTGGTCACCAGGACAGCAGTGCGGGTGGCTGGAAAGAAGAACTGGATTCACGCGACGCATGTCAAGAAACTTCCTCACCCGACGCCACTCGTCACAGAAGAAGCAGAACCCCTCGCTGATGCTACAGTCTCTGATCTTGGAGTAGCAAACAGCGCTGTGAGTGCGTCGGAGACTTTCTCTGAGCCCGAGGAGCTTGGGGAACAGTCAATTTCGTCTCTGCACTCTCTTGAAAAATCAATTCCGGAAAACACTGTTTCGAGCTCTGCGACTTCCGTCGCCTCCGACACGTCGCTTCCCTCAGGAAGTGACGACACTTTACTTCCGGATCAATTTTGGGTACCATCAGGTACAACCTTCGACGAAGGAAATAGAACTACGGCACAGGTTTTTCCGTGCAACTGGAAAAAGGAAGTGATTGGAAGTTCGCCTTTTTATGAGAAAGTTCTGTTGAACAAAAGGGATTCTGCTGGCTAGGGTTGGGAAGGACTAAGAAATCGCGTGACCGTAGCGTCGCCAGCAACGAACATTGGGGTCGTCGATTGAGGAACTACAATGCCTGCAACCTCCACTGCTGCCCCCCGCACTGGACTTGTGAATAAGGGGGTGACCAAATTGGACAATGAACAATGTGCCTGGGCCCCGAAAACGTACTGCTGTGTTTTGATAATGATAATTGTTATTTTTGCAACTGCTGCTGTAGGACTTTGGTATTTTGAAGAAATCTATCCTCTGAAACCTTTACTACCGACCGAGATTGTACCAACTGTTTTGACTCCCTCTGTACACCTTCACACTCTGTCCCCTAGAGACTCCCAATATAGACAAAAGTATCATAATAACACTCTAATAATAGTAATGAATGCAACTCATGCCATTTTTAATAAGAGTAATTGTTGGATTTGTACTCATTTACCGCAACATGGGAAAAAGGGACTGGAATGGTATATACATCCTTTACCTTTAACGACTGCTTGCTATGCCTCTCTTAGAGCACTATTCTTTGGCCGATGGAATGATAGCATCTCAGGGAACTTTGATGGAACTAATCTGAATGATTTCGAGAAACGTGAATTGACTCCCCTGTGATGCTCGCTTTTCGCAAATAGAAGTAAACCTAACGTCGCTTCTATTAGGCCGTCTGATAAACTATCTCTTCCTTTTCAAACTCTAATTTCCTTTAAAATGGCTCCGATAGGCAATAAGGACGCAGTACCTCCTTCTTATTCTATAAATCATAGCCCTGACTCGGTTCCCTTCTGTGTACAAAGAAATGGCACTAGGCCAATGGGAGATTTTGAAGGTTGTAAAAACATTGTAAATTTGACTGGAGAAAACAGGCCTCTGTATGTAGGGGGGGCCTGTTTATTTTGTTTGTGGTAGTTTAGCATTTCCCTGGTTGCCCAAGGATTGGCAGGGAACCTGTTATTTAGGAATATTACTACCCAGAGTATTTGTAGCTAGTACATTGGAGGTTTCTAAGGCTTGCCCGCGGCGAGACAAGAACGGAGATACCCCTGGGCAAGTATTGGGAGATGTAGCGAAATCAGTTGTGCCCTTTTGGGCACAAATAACAAACTCAGAGAACATTAGGGGATTAGCAAGGGTACTGGAGAGAACGATCAACCGGACCACGGACATACTCTACAATATGAACTTAGAGCAAAAAGCAGTAGCACTCCAAAATCGGATGGCATTAGATGTCATTTTGGCAGAACGAGGTGGAGTATGCAAATTAGTGGGGTCCGCTTGCTGTGTTTTCGTACCAGATTCCTCGGCAACGATTTTTAAAGCAATACAGAACTTGCATACTCTTAGTTCTGAAGTACATATCCCTGTAGGAGATTGGAATATTAGCACTTGGTTCTGGGATTCTTTACGATCTTGGGGTTGGAAGGTGCTTTCTGTTATTCTGGTTATTTTGGGGATCCTGCTATTCCTTTGTTGCTGTTTTCAATGCCTTCCGAGTATATGTGGAATGCTAGGGGGATGTTGTGCCCAAGCAGTGAGCACAATAGGGCATAAAATATATGCCCCAGATACAGCATCTAAAGAATTCGTGTTACAAGAGGTTTTGATGAACGACCTAATGACATTAGACATTACAGACAATGATTCAGGATCTATGGATGACAACACATGGAGTTATTTTCAAAAGTATTAGGAATGATGTTAGCACTTGGCATAGGCCAAAAGGAGGGTCTGTTGGAATCGAAATAATATTATGCCTCCTATTGTAGTGTTTGAATGTGTGTTGGCCTACGCCAAGTTGTCTAAAATATTGTGTAAATATATTCCGCGGCAAGGTCTTGACCTTAACGAACACTGTGTAAGTCGCCATCTTGGATTTAGCCGCCATTTTAGGTTCTCTTGTAATGTGGAAGTCACCCTGAATGTCAAAATGGAGGCTGAATGATATTCCGAGTGAGATTCTGGCCGTTGTGACCTCCGCAGACATGAATAAATAATATGCCTGCAGGCCACTTGTTGGGGTCGCGAACTGAGACCTTGTCCTATCCCTGACCTATGTGTAAATGAACAACTGTATCAGCGGAACTGATCAAAATGCATACATTATGGGATTGACCTGGCAAGGAACCCTAGGCCTGGTCCTAAGAATGGTTAACCCGCGAGGGGGTTAGCCAGAGCTGGATAAAGAGTAAAAAAGCACGAATATCCCAATGTACTGTCTCTCTCACTAACGCAGTGAACTCTCGTTGAAGTTCGTTATGTTACTCTGAGAGCCGAATAGCTATCCGTTTGTCAATTGACTTTTTGGTAACTGTTGTAGCTTTTAAATAAAGCACTTTGTATGTTCTTTGTAACCTGTGTTGGTGTGTTTCCTTTGGGCTTCCCGGCCTCATATCAATTTCTTTGTTTTCACAATGGCACACTTGTGAAAGGCCCCCTACAGCACATGCAATCAGGTCACAATATGGAGACTGTATCATTCCAAAGTGTATAAAATGGGGGTGTCCATTACCAGCCAATGACTACAGGCAACATCGGAACACATTGCCAATGAAGGCCCGAAACCAGGAGTGAACTTAACTGGTGCTCTCTGTGTGGTGGGCAATATATTGAGTTTCGGACATATACCAATATATATTTCCAATATCGATATAGGATGAGGCAATATCGTTAACATCAAGGTATATACATATATACAACAGAATTGCTTGCTGTATAAATGCACGATTTCTACCTCCCCTGGCCACTTTGGACTATTTTTCCACCGGTTTACTTTGGGAAAAGCATAAACATATAGTTTTATAGGCAGCCATCCTACTTTTGTCTGTGGCCCCCCTATAGACCCCCTAAATTTGCTTCTTGGAGGCGCCACTGCAACGCAGCAAATTGGGCGGGGGGGGATTGCAAATGCCCCCCTTTCCCTCCTCTAGGGACGTCTGTGCACAAACATGTCATGTAGCTGCTCCGGTCCGCTTTTGTTGTCATGTTCGCAACGCGGCTCTTGGCGCGGAGGCATCCCCGCGGAAGACCCTGTTACCAGGAGCGTGGCACCTGCCCTTGGACTTCGCCACTTCCTTAGAGGCCGCGTGGCTTACATCGGGGAGATTGGTGGCTGAGGTTTGCGTTCTCTGACCGTCTCAAAAGAAGCACGGTAGAAATGTGTGTTCAAAAAGAAAATTGCGAGTGATAATGTTGCCTTTTCCACCTCTTTGATCTTCGATGTGTTTAATGTAATGACACTGATCCAAAGTCGGGTGGTGAGGGGGTTTGGGGTGCCGGAGGAAGCTTCATTATTGCAGTCGGTAAACCCGTTTGCGCTGATGACACCGGTTGGCCTGCAGTTGTAATGATCCTCCACTGCCATCTAGCGGACAGTTTGAAACGATTCTTATTTCAGCGTGGGCGGCCTTTAACACACACAAAAGTATACAGTATTTCTAATGAAAACTGTTCATGTACTGACTCACCCCCGCTATATTCTGATCAATTCATGCGTACTTTTTCCGCACGACACAATGCATACCTACTAAATCCATGCCGGCTTACACCCAACTTCTACATGTTCAGGACCTTGCAGCACAGAAATACGCATGGGCGTAGGACATGGGGGGGACGGAGGGGACAAATCCCCCCCACAATTTTAGGTGGGGGGGATATAATGGCATTTATCCCCCCCAGAATTTGGAATTTGTGTCTCTGCAGCGTTACGTCTGCAGCCAGCACTGCAGGCTGCAGTTGTCATTGTCAGCGTGCAAAATTTAAAGTACAAGTTAACTCTTCATACTCTGTAGCAGTGGGCTAAAACTACTGGCTTAACAGGGGCCCCTGCAGCTCCCGCGGTGTGGGGGCCCCCACCAGCACATGCCTTGTGAGGGGGCCCCACTTGAAAAAAAAAAAAGAAAAAAGATTTATTTTACATCAAAAAAAAGTTTCGTTTTGAATTCACTCTGCATTAATAAAGAAATGAATGTAACAGAAATGTATTCTGTAACAGAAATCATTTCTTTATGAAGGCAGAGTGACTACAAAAATAAACTTTCTTTTTGAAGGCTGAAGGCTTCCCCAACCCCATGGCAGGGAAGACCCTAGGCTGGAGGGCTCCATGTCATGGGGTGGGGGGGAGCCATATGACTTTAAAAATAAATCGTATATTTTTGAAGTCACTCTACCTTCATTAAGAAATTATTTCCGTTATGGTTCGGTCCTTAACCGAATAATTTCTTAATGAAGTTAGAGTGACTTCAAAAAGAAACAATGGGGCTCATTCTGACCATGCCAGCCCGGAAACAACGGTGCTGGTAATCTTACCGGCACCGTTGTTTCCGGACCAGCATATTACAGGTCTACCTGCTGGGGCCGCTGTGCCCGACAGGTCTGACCCTGCCGGGCACAGCGGCCACGGTAGGCAGACCCGTCACGGAAGCACCGGCACCGTTAATAACAGTGTTGGTGCTTCTGTGTCCCCAATCCCACTCCACGGGAATGGCACCTGACTTCCCGGCCGCTGGACTTGGAAGAGCCCGGTGGCACCGGGAAGTCAGGCTCCAGTAATTTTTTACGGGTCTGGCGGCAACATGTCTGTAGCACCGGCACGGTTACCGCCGGATCCGTAATGAGCCACAATTTCTTTTTGAAGTAATACGGTTCCCTTCAATCCCATGGTGTGTGCGTGTGTGAGTGTATGCTGAAAGGGTGCACACTTAAATGTATAGGTGGCTGCATGTGTGATTGTATGGTGAAAGGGTGCACACAAATGTATGGGTCGCTGGGTGTGCGTGTGTGCGTGTACTGTGAAAGGGTGCACACTTAAATGTATGGATGGCTGCCTAGGTGTGCCTGTATGGTGAAAGAGTGCACACTTAAATGTATGGATGGCTGGGTGTGTATATGGTGAATGGTGAGTGTGCTTGTGTACAGGGGCACAACAAAATATACATTTTGGGGGACTAACCCTCCAAATGTTGGGAGAGGCACACAGGTGGTGGGCAGGGGCAAACGTATTTGTGTGGGGGCATCTAACTTCTTTACACGTTTTAATGAAACTATTCTAGTGCAGCTTCAATGTTACAAGCAGTTAACTCTCCCCTTTAAGTCTCCTATTAGCTCTCAACCCTTCCAATCACTCCCCTGGCATGCAAGTACTAGACCCACATCGCAATTTCAATTGGCTAAAAAATGTGGCATTTGAATGCAGGTACTAGCAGTGAAATGCTTTGCGTTGGTAATTGCTGGGCCCTTATTAACAGCAAAACCCAGGTGCTGTTTAACATCTGTGTTCTGTTCTGTCCGGCAACTGCTCTGAAGGTCAGCCAGGTCGAGTCATCATAGCCCAAAATGTCAGTTGGGGGGGGGGGAGTGCTGAAGCCCGGTCAACTCAATGGTGTTGCGCCACTACTTGTGTTTAATGCCTTGATTACTCATAGCCCTATTCTACCTCGTCCCAGTACTTATGTATGAGGCAGTACTTGCGTACTCTGCCTCATACACAAGTACTGGAATGAGGTAGAGGTACATGGAGGTAATGCCTGACTTAGCTACCTGTAATTTTCATTACTCCTAGTCCCACTCTTCCTCATCCCAGTACTTACAAATGAGGCAAGGAGCCTCATACGTAAGCTCTGGGACAAGGAAGAGGGACGTGGAGGTAATTCTTGGCCAAGGAGCTGATTTTGGAGGTTGGGGTAGGGGGTGGGAGGGAGAGAGGATGTGTGGGAAGGTGGTATTGTACGATAAATCATAATAGTTGTCCATGTCCAGGCTAAGCAGGCATGATATGTGGTATTAGTGGCTAGAGAGGAATTTTGGTGCAGCCAGTCTAGTCATTCCTCAGTTTGGTATGACTTTCTTTTAACTGGGAATTTCTGATAAAGCAGTCCTGCTAAGTGTAATTACCTGGCTAGATTGGCATTTGGGTGCTGCCAGTCTAGCCATTTCTTATTGCGGCATTGAATATTTTTCTAGGCATCTGTGATAAAATGATATGATAAAATTAATTCATAACTCGCCTGTACACAAGTGTTTCTATGCACGACAAGACAAGCGAGGGAAGATAGAGGGGGGACAAGACAAACAATCTCACTAGGCCTTGTGTCATTGTGAGAACGACAGGTGCAAGAGGAAAGGGAGGGGGGAAGTGCAGGGGAGAGGGGAGGGGAAAACAGGGCTGCAATGCTCTGAGTAAGTGCAGCCAGGGCAGCGTGGCTATGGGTAGTGCAAGGTGAACAAGGGGCTGCAGGGTTACAGTTACAGCCCCTAGGTTCATGGTAGGCACAGAGACAGTGCAAGGGTGACCGATTAATTAAGAGCCTGGACTCAGAGAGACTCTGAAGGTATCCAAGCAACCGGTCAGTACAGCAGACAGGTAGGTCAGCAAGGGAGCGAGAGAGAGAAAGCAGAGGAGAAAAGGAATGTTTTGAGCTGCTTCCGAAATTTCATATGGTCCGGCTCAAGTTTGTAGGGGCAGGGAGGCCATTCCAGAGGAAGGCACCAGCAGACGAGAGAGATCTACCCATCACCCACTGCCTGGAGCAGCGTCTAACCCTTCGAGAGTTGGAGGTAGCTGAGCGAAGGGCTCGAGAGGGAAGGTATTTTGGAAGAGAGCATTGGATGTAGTGCAGGCCCTGGCCCCAGAAAGCCTTGTGGACAATGCAAAGGTTCTTGAACTTGATCCTTGCAGCCACCGGGAGCCAGTAGAGAGATTTCAGGGCTGGAGAGATATGATCCCTGGGCTTGAGGCCAAAGATAAATTTTGCAGTCCTCTTCTGGATTAGCTGCAGATGACGGAGAGTAGAGGAAGGCAGAATGAGAAAGAGGCTGTTGCACTAGTCCAGCCTACAGAGAACAAGGGCTCTGGATACAGTTTGCATCTGGTGGAAAGTGAGAAAGGGAAGAGTCCCTTTGAGGAGGAGAAGCTGGTAGTGGAACATCTTGATGACATCCGAGATGTGAGGAGAGAAAGAGTGGCACAGAAGATGACACCAAGGTTTTTTGCCTCGCAGGAAGGTGAAGGAAAAGGGCTCAAGGCGGATGGCCAGAGTGAGAGAGGGAAAGTTGTTGCCAGGGTCCCAATGAGAAGGATCTCCGTCTTACTGGCATTAAGGCAGAAATCGTTGGAGGCGCACCAATCTTGAATCGCGGATAGACAGTCAGGAATGAGTGAGAGAGGAGGCTGAGGGGAGCCTGAAGGAAAGCTGGGTCATCCGCATAACACTGAAAGTTAGAGGAGAAGGTAGAGATCAGGTGGGCCAAGGGGGCCAAGTAGAGGTTGAAAAACCTGGGTGAGAGTATAGAGCCCTGGGGAACACCACAGGTAGAGAGAGGTGGCAGAGAGATTGGGACCAGGTTGAACCTGGGAGGGGGGGGGGTTCAAAAGGAAGGAGGACAGTCACTCCAGGCCCTGATCCGTGATGCCCAGGTTTTCACCGAGTCAATGGATCAGGATGGCATTGTTAACAGTGTCGAAAGCCGAGGAAAGAAGGAGGCGAGGACAGAAGGAATGATGGAATCCAGGTTAGAGAGCAGATCTTCATGGGTTTTCAGGAGAGCAGTTTCTATGCCCTGGCATCTCTGAAGCCAGATTGACGGTCATGGAGACAACCAACAGATTAAGTGTGGAGGGTAAAATGGGAGATGGCAAGCTTTTCCAAGGGTTTGCCCACGAAAGGGGTGATGGAGATTGGGCAATAGTTTGCCGGGCAGGTAGGATCAGCAGATGGCTTCTTGAGGAGTGGGTTCACAAGGGAGTGCTTAAGGGGAGAGGGAAACGTTCCAGTGGCTAAAGAGTGATTACAAAAATCTCCCAAGGCTGGAGTGAGGGTTTCAATATGGTCCTTGATGGTTCTGGAGGAGCAGGGGAGCACCTGTTTGGACGACGCTTTCATAGATCAGACTTGTCTAGAAACCTCGTCAGGTGTTGCCAGAGAGGAAGAGGAAAAAGTAGGGGAGAGGTAGAGATGGCCAAAGGGGGCCGAGAGAGGAAGAGGGAGAGGAAGAGGAGATAGAGGACAGGATGTCCTGAGATTTAGCAGAGAAGTGAGAGGCCAGAGCCGTAGAGAGGGCCTTGAAGGGAACAGGAGAGGTAGAGACTGCAACAGGATTGACCAGTTCCTTGCAGCTTTTAAAGAGTTTGGCTGTGTTGGTAGAGGCAGCGGAGACGCAGGCTTTAATGTGTGCTCTCTTCTTGATGAGTGTTACTGCTTTGACTGCCATTTTGGTGCAACCAGTCTAGGTACATTTAAATGTGGCCTGGCATGCTTTACTGTAATGTTATTACGTGTCTACACTGGTCTACATTGTGCAGCCAGTTGGACATGTTTTCATTGTGGCATGGCATTTTTAATAGCAAAGCATTAATGTTCCTGTGCACTGTTGGTGATTTACATGTATTGGATTGGTGTTACCCTACAAAACAATTGCAAACACTGTGGCTTTATAGCCAATTTTTCTCAGAACGTGTGCTGTATATTGCATTAAAATACATATTTATATCTTTCTCCTAGTGCACTGTGTGGCATACACCTTCAGCAGTACGTTTGTGTATATTGCGCAATCGTGACAATCTAGACCAGCCCAGAGTGTGGCGCGACCCGTGATTTGTTGCCGAGTTGGGGGGAGCCCTCAGCATGGCTCGCGGGGGGGGCCCACATTTTGTGTTACGCCACTGGCTAAAACACGAACATTTGCTGCTTGCACATGCACCACATGCCCCGCGCCTGCACATTTGCAACGTGCCCAGGTCGGGGAACAAACTGCACGTGCCCCTGCTGCGCAGCCTCATTCTTTGGTGTTTATAGAACGAGGGAGAAGCCAGGCAGCGACGCGTGCTCTAGTGACTGACTGACAGCAGTGTGTGTTCTAGGGAGATAGAGTGAGACTCTGACTGCGAATCTCGACCTCCTGAGACCTCAGCTACTGGAATAAGGTAAGTCAAGTGGCCCCCCTCTCCCAGGTGCAGGCCGGCATGGGGAGGATTTATTAAAGGGAATGTGACATGTGCCAATGTGCGTCAGGTATACAGTTTGCAAACACACGCGGGCCCGGTGCGTTGCAAACTGATCAGGGAATCCTGGCCTCTTAATGTTCATGAATTGAAAAACCTAGTATGTGGGTCTCCAATGCGAATAGGGAGCATTTCTCTATTATTTTCGTGGTATAAATAGAAATTGTCTTGGCCTCCATTTTGCCTTTCAGTCAATCCCAGGTGCTCGTGTGGTGTAATGGCAGGCAGTGGTGTCTGCTGGCACCAGGGGGTCCTTTAGGGCACCTCAGGAGAAGTGTTTGTTTTCTGATGCTGACCCCTTCCCTTCCCTTTAGCCAGATGGTTTGGTATGGCCCAGGGAGATGGAGCGCACAGGTTTTTGGTGAGAGACTGACAGAGAGAGAGAAGTGGAGGATGGGCGAGAGAGAAGGAAGGTATTCCGGTCTCCTCCGTTGATGACGACGTATGCAGGCCTTTTGGCCTGCAGTGTGTTGCAGCTCTTTTTCTCGTGGAATGACCGAAAGTGAGAGTGGAGCGAGGCCAGGAGGGGCTGTTATAGCGGACTGCTCCGGTTTAGAGTGGTTTGTTTTGCCTGATGCTACTGCGCAGTTGAGGTGACTTCCACCTTAAGTTGTATCCTGTCCCTTCATCTTTCCATCTAAATGTGAAGTAGGGGAAGTCGCTTATTAAAGGGATTTGTTGGTAAACCACCTAAACCGCCCTGTGCCGGGTCATCTGTGTCCTGTTCTGTCCGGCAACTGCTCTGAAGGTCAGCCAGGTCGAGTCATCATAGCCCAAAATGTCAGTTGGGGGGGGGGAGTGCTGAAGCCCGGTCAACTCAATGGTGTTGCGCCACTACTTGTGTTTAATGCCTTGATTACTCATAGCCCTATTCTACCTCGTCCCAGTACTTATGTATGAGGCAGTACTTGCGTACTCTGCCTCATACACAAGTACTGGAATGAGGTAGAGGTACATGGAGGTAATGCCTGACTTAGCTACCTGTAATTTTCATTACTCCTAGTCCCACTCTTCCTCATCCCAGTACTTACAAATGAGGCAAGGAGCCTCATACGTAAGCTCTGGGACAAGGAAGAGGGACGTGGAGGTAATTCTTGGCCAAGGAGCTGATTTTGGAGGTTGGGGTAGGGGGTGGGAGGGAGAGAGGATGTGTGGGAAGGTGGTATTGTACGATAAATCATAATAGTTGTCCATGTCCAGGCTAAGCAGGCATGATATGTGGTATTAGTGGCTAGAGAGGAATTTTGGTGCAGCCAGTCTAGTCATTCCTCAGTTTGGTATGACTTTCTTTTAACTGGGAATTTCTGATAAAGCAGTCCTGCTAAGTGTAATTACCTGGCTAGATTGGCATTTGGGTGCTGCCAGTCTAGCCATTTCTTATTGCGGCATTGAATATTTTTCTAGGCATCTGTGATAAAATGATATGATAAAATTAATTCATAACTCGCCTGTACACAAGTGTTTCTATGCACGACAAGACAAGCGAGGGAAGATAGAGGGGGGACAAGACAAACAATCTCACTAGGCCTTGTGTCATTGTGAGAACGACAGGTGCAAGAGGAAAGGGAGGGGTGAAGTGCAGGGGAGAGGGGAGGGGAAAACAGGGCTGCAATGCTCTGAGTAAGTGCAGCCAGGGCAGCGTGGCTATGGGTAGTGCAAGGTGAACAAGGGGCTGCAGGGTTACAGTTACAGCCCCTAAGTTCATGGTAGGCACAGAGACAGTGCAAGGGTGACCGATTAATTAAGAGCCTGGACTCAGAGAGACTCTGAAGGTATCCAAGCAACCGGTCAGTACAGCAGACAGGTAGGTCAGCAAGGGAGCGAGAGAGAGAAAGCAGAGGAGAAAAGGAATGTTTTGAGCTGCTTCCGAAATTTCATATGGTCCGGCTCAAGTTTGTAGGGGCAGGGAGGCCATTCCAGAGGAAGGCACCAGCAGACGAGAGAGATCTACCCATCACTCACTGCCTGGAGCAGCGTCTAACCCTTAGAGAGTTGGAGGTAGCTGAGCGAAGGGCTCGAGAGGGAAGGTATTTTGGAAGAGAGCATTGGATGTAGTGCAGGCCCTGGCCCCAGAAAGCCTTGTGGACAATGCAAAGGTTCTTGAACTTGATCCTTGCAGCCACCTGGAGCCAGTAGAGAGATTTCAGGGCTGGAGAGATATGATCCCTGGGCTTGAGGCCAAAGATAAATTTTGCAGTCCTCTTCTGGATTAGCTGCAGATGACGGAGAGTAGAGGAAGGCAGAATGAGAAAGAGGCTGTTGCACCAGTCCAGCCCACAGAGAACAAGGGCTCTGGATACAGTGAGCCTCTGGTGGAAAGTGAGAAAGGGAAGAGTCCCTTTGAGGTGGAGAAGCTGGTAGTGGAACATCTTGATGACATCCGAGATGTGAGGAGAGAAAGAGTGGCACAGAAGATGACACCAAGGTTTTTTGCCTCGCAGGAAGGTGAAGGAAAAGGGCTCAAGGCGGATGGCCAGAGTGAGAGAGAGAAAGTTGTTGCCAGGGTCCCAATGAGAAGGATCTCCGTCTTACTGGCATTAAGGCAGAAATTGTTGGAGGCGCACCAATCTTGAATCGTGGATAGACAGTCAGGAATGAGTGAGAGAGGAGGCTGAGGGGAGCCTGAAGGAAAGCTGGGTCATCCGCATAACACTGAAAGTTAGAGGAGAAGGTAGAGATCAGGTGGGCCAAGGGGGCCAAGTAGAGGTTGAAAAACCTGGGTGAGAGTATAGAGCCCTGGGGAACACCACAGGTAGAGAGAGGTGGCAGAGAGATTGGGACCAGGTTGAACCTGGGAGGGGGGGGGGTTCAAAAGGAAGGAGGACAGTCACTCCAGGCCCTGATCCGTGATGCCCAGGTTTTCACCGAGTCAATGGATCAGGATGGCATTGTTAACAGTGTCGAAAGCCGAGGAAAGAAGGAGGTGAGGACAGAAGGAATGATGGAATCCAGGTTAGAGAGCAGATCTTCATGGGTTTTCAGGAGAGCAGTTTCTATGCCCTGGCATCTCTGAAGCCAGATTGACGGTCATGGAGACAACCAACAGATTAAGTGTGGAGGGTAAAATGGGAGATGGCAAGCTTTTCCAAGGGTTTGCCCACGAAAGGGGTGATGGAGATTGGGCAATAGTTTGCCGGGCAGGTAGGATCAGCAGATGGCTTCTTGAGGAGTGGGTTCACAAGGGAGTGCTTAAGGGGAGAGGGAAACGTTCCAGTGGCTAAAGAGTGATTACAAAAATCTCCCAAGGCTGGAGTGAGGGTTTCAATATGGTCCTTGATGGTTCTGGAGGAGCAGGGGAGCACCTGTTTGGACGACGCTTTCATAGATCAGACTTGTCTAGAAACCTCGTCAGGTGTTGCCAGAGAGGAAGAGGAAAAAGTAGGGGAGAGGTAGAGATGGCCAAAGGGGGCCGAGAGAGGAAGAGGGAGAGGAAGAGGAGATAGAGGACAGGATGTCCTGAGATTTAGCAGAGAAGTGAGAGGCCAGAGCCGTAGAGAGGGCCTTGAAGGGAACAGGAGAGGTAGAGACTGCAATAGGATTGACCAGTTCCTTGCAGCTTTTAAAGAGTTTGGCTGTGTTGGTAGAGGCAGCGGAGACGCAGGCTTTAATGTGTGCTCTCTTCTTGATGAGTGTTACTGCTTTGACTGCCATTTTGGTGCAACCAGTCTAGGTACATTTAAATGTGGCCTGGCATGCTTTACTGTAATGTTATTACGTGTCTACACTGGTCTACATTGTGCAGCCAGTTGGACATGTTTTCATTGTGGCATGGCATTTTTAATAGCAAAGCATTAATGTTCCTGTGCACTGTTGGTGATTTACATGTATTGGATTGGTGTTACCCTACAAAACAATTGCAAACACTGTGGCTTTATAGCCAATTTTTCTCAGAACGTGTGCTGTATATTGCATTAAAATACATATTTATATCTTTCTCCTAGTGCACTGTGTGGCATACCCCTTCAGCAGTACGTTTGTGTATATTGCGCAATCGTGACAATCTAGACCAGCCCAGAGTGTGGCGCGACCCGTGATTTGTTGCCGAGTTGGGGGGAGCCCTCAGCATGGCTCGCGGGGGGGGCCCACATTTTGTGTTACGCCACTGGCTAAAACACGAACATTTGCTGCTTGCACATGCACCACATGCCCCGCGCCTGCACATTTGCAACGTGCCCGACCTTGCACATGCACCACATGCCCCGCGCCTGCACATTTGCAACGTGCCCAGGTCGGGGAACAAACTGCACGTGCCCCTGCTGCGCAGCCTCATTCTTTGGTGTTTATAGAACGAGGGAGAAGCCAGGCAGCGACGCTTGCTCTAGTGACTGACTGACAGCAGTGTGTGTTCTAGGGAGATAGAGTGAGACTCTGACTGCGAATCTCGACCTCCTGAGACCTCAGCTACTGGAATAAGGTAAGTCAAGTGGACCCCCTCTCCCAGGTGCAGGCCGGCATGGGGAGGATTTAATAAAGGGAATGTGACATGTGCCAATGTGCGTCAGGTATACAGTTTGCAAACACACGCGGGCCCGGTGCGTTGCAAACTGATCAGGGAATCCTGGCCTCTTAATGTTCATGAATTGAAAAACCTAGTATGTGGGTCTCCAATGCGAATAGGGAGCATTTCTCTATTATTTTCGTGGTATAAATAGAAATTGTCTTGGCCTCCATTTTGCCTTTCAGTCAATCCCAGGTGCTCGTGTGGTGTAATGGCAGGCAGTGGTGTCTGCTGGCACCAGGGGGTCCTTTAGGGCACCTCAGGAGAAGTGTTTGTTTTCTGATGCTGACCCCTTCCCTTCCCTTTAGCCAGATGGTTTGGTATGGCCCAGGGAGATGGAGCGCACAGGTTTTTGGTGAGAGACTGACAGAGAGAGAGAAGTGGAGGACGGGCGAGAGAGAAGGAAGGTATTCCGGTCTCCTCCGTTGATGACGACGTATGCAGGCCTTTTGGCCTGCAGTGTGTTGCAGCTCTTTTTCTCGTGGAATGACCGAAAGTGAGAGTGGAGCGAGGCCAGGAGGGGCTGTTATAGCGGACTGCTCCGGTTTAGAGTGGTTTGTTTTGCCTGATGCTACTGCGCAGTTGAGGTGACTTCCACCTTAAGTTGTATCCTGTCCCTTCATCTTTCCATCTAAATGTGAAGTAGGGGAAGTCGCTTATTAAAGGGATTTGTTGGTAAACCACCTAAACCGCCCTGTGCCGGGTCACCCCGAGGCATGGATTCCCACTTTTCTCTTTTGGAGAAAAAAAATCAAATTGTTTCAGGTACCCTGGCTGCTGCAAGTGTTTGGAGAGACAACACGTTCCTCTGACAGCGTTCAGGCATGTGTGCCTAAGGTATTGCGGGAGGCATATTTAGTATAGATAGGGAAATAAATGGGGTATAGTGCATTTCTGTAATCATACGTGTGACTGGCGAGGCAATGGGTATTCAGTTCTATTAAAGCTGGATAGTCATGAGTGAGGGTTAGCCTACTGTTTCAGCATTCCAGCTGGATCATTTCGGGGCCGCCAGATCCCACCCAGTTGGCAGTAATCAGTGAAGGAAGCAGAGACAATAAAAGTTCAGCGTGAGCGTGTTTTCTCACATTTTCTCCCCTCAGAATTAGCGCTACGGTGTTAAGTCACCTGTCTTTCATTTTGTTTTGTCCTTGCACGGGAAGGGGTCTTGGACACTGTTGTGTGCTCAGGTCAAGGGTCTGCCCTGATTAGCTTAATATTCTCATTTGCCTGGCGAGTAAAGCTCAGTTCTCTAGCTGCCTCTGACAGACAAGAATACACCTCTGGGGCCTGTACACAAGAGACTGAGTCGAGAGAGAAAGAGCTGGTCCAGTGGTCATATACGTTGTCAACATTCAGGAGTGTTTTGTTGAATATTTTCCACCTGTTGGTTTCCTTCTCGGCATATAGGACGGGATAACTTTTGGGGGGGGGCAGAACTGTTCCTTTCTGGTCATATTGAAATGGGTGATCCTACAGGACATGTGTTGTCTGGAGTGTAGAGCCTTTCCCCTCGTATCTGTGAAGTGGTGTGTTAGTGTCTAATTGTCAGTGTGGTAGACTGCAGCTACCGGAGGCCGGACAAGTTTGGGTTCTCCACAAGCCACTAAATTGTTTGTTTTATGCTGTCAGGCAGTGTAAGAACTTTGATTTACCTAGGCAAACAGCGTTCTACTTTCAAAATCTAAAATGGCAGGGACTTGCTGTTGAAGAGGCTCCTGGGACAGCCTTCATGGGCCCTGTACATGTTGGAGAGGTGATGACATTTATGAGACACCTTAAATGCCATATGCACTGGACATTCGCCATATGGCGATGTAAGAGATATTTGTAAGCTGTTCCACGGAAAACTGTTTATGCATAATAATACCTGCTCAATTTTACCTTACTGTATCCTAACAAATGCAAAAGGGTCGCTTCAAGACAGGTGGCGCCCCTGTAGCTGGAAGGCGTAAACCGGCTATTTTATGACTTCTTTATAATATGTGTTGATCACTGTTGGTTATGGGTCTGTGACCATATTTATATATTTAACATTTTATATAAAGAAGCCATATATACATATATCTCAGGGTGTTGTAATCAGTGATATCCTTAGAGGTGCGTCCATTAACCATTTTCTTTTTTCAGCATTTATGGGTGGTAGATTTTGGTGGTCTCTCACAGAGTTTACCCAGGCATAAATCCTGGGCGTGTGTGCCTTTAAGGTGAGTGTTTTTCCTCTGCCCACGCAAAGGTATTTACAGGGTCTTTCCCTCATCACCTTTGAGGGGCGAACCCGGAAAACTATTGTTTTATTTCATGATAACAGGAAAAGACAGTGGCTGTGGCTGAGGGGAGGTGTGCATCGCAGGGTTGCCCCAGGGGCCGGGGGGAGCATGTTTAAGCTCGAATTTGGATTAGGAACTATAAGTGCAGTGTGACGTGGGTCAAAGCACTGCAAGCCACCTGCGCCTTGTGGGAATAAAAAAAGCATGGGAGGGAGCGACACAGCATCATGTTATTTGGGCTATTGTAGCAACTTTCATGGGTTTTTGGTGGTTGGATGCCACACGGGCCGCAGACTCATTTTACGCCATAATCTATTTCTTTAAAAAAACACTAGAATGATCTATAAAGGGCACGTAAAGTACCAGTTCCGGTTTAGATAAAGCCATTGACTTAGGGATGTTTACTACCAAGCCCCATGTAATTAATAACTTAATATGAGCTGGGAACATACTACTGGTGTAATACAGGGATACCTTCAGCCACTCTATTAGCACTATGCATTTCCTTCACTGAAGTCCTGCTAAAAACCAGCAATGGCAAGTGTTTGCTTGTGTATACGTATTGGGCATTTGCCAGGCACTGCTATTAAATGTCCGGGTACTTGCACCATTTTGCAGCTGCTACCATCAGTGAGTACCTAATACCACTATGGCAGTGCCTGGAAAGTGCCTTTTCCATGCCTACATTAAAGCCCAAACGGTTTTGCATTACAAGCGCTTGTTTTAAAATAGGGATGCAACTCCATTTTTGGTACCCACCACCAGCTGAATAATTAGTTGTAGACAGGTTTTGACGGATCATTTTACTGTGTGGTTTGTGTCTGCAGCAAAGCCCCCATTAAGAGGGTTGTAAAGTTTGTGAGATTTGTGGACAAGCCAGGAATGGTGGGTGGACACCCAATCTTTTTGGGACGAGCTATGCTCAGGCCATGAAAGCCTTTTGACCTGGGAAGTGGTAACATTTTTAGGTGAACTGAGCCTTCTGAAGTGAGACGCCAAATGGAAGGATTTTATACTCTGAACTGCTTTTCATTTTCTTAATTTTCTTCCGTTTTCTTTTCTTCTTTTCTCTTGTTTTATACAGTGAAAATATATGTAATTTAATACGTACTGCTATTTTAATTTTGTGAAAAGTCGAGTTCTTTGACAAAAACACAATAAATAAATTTAAAAAAGCAAAGTCCCCAAGGTGTCCCCTGTACCCCCCAGATTTTATGGGTCCCCTGCGCCCCTGGAAATACGGTACTTGAGTTGAGAGAGCAAATTTTGGAGTGCTTTTAATTTTGGCCCCAAAATACCTCAGAGATGTGGCCGATAACTAGGGTGACCAGACGTCCCGGTTTTTCTGGGACTGTCCCAGTTTTTGCTGCTCTGTCGCCCTTTCTCAAGATATGCTCCCATTGGAAACTGCAGTGGTCCTGGTTTTTGGTAGTAGGTCTTCATAGCTGGCAGGCGGGAATGCACAATCTCACACAGAAGAAATGCTGCATTCTGCAACTTAAGATAATGTTCGTTTATGATAAATTAAATATAATATGGATTTATTTGAACAGTAGCACTTAATCCCTTTTCTGAGGCTGGTTGTCCCGGGAGGATAGCTCAGCGGCAGCGTGCGGGTCTTGGAAACAAGACAACACAAGCAACAACAGGTTCGATCCCCGGGTCCGTGCTTAGAAACCTCTGGGTGTTTAAGCGTGTTATACGTAACTAAGACAAAAACAAAAAAAAACACAATTACACAACTAAGAAAAACAAACAACTCCTGTAACAGCGCCTCGATGCCTGCGGGCTGGGTGAGCGCTTTATAAATGTAAAATAAATACATTTAAAAAAACCACTACTGAAGTGTAGTGCCTTGCCAGCCACTTTCAAGAGTTAGTCCTACATTTATGTTAGTTGCCCTGTCTCGGTTTTTTACTTTTAAAATCTGGTCACCCTACTGATAACTGTGCGGCGCGCCACCATTTCTCCACTACTTGCCTAATTGTCATTCCTTCAACAGGGCTCCTTGTGATCTGTCCACAGCGCGTTGCTTGACACGCGTTAATGTTGCTAGGTGCTCAGGCCCCTGTCACTCTCAGCGCGTTGGTGGATCAGAAGTTATACCACTCAGGGAAGCGCAGCTGCAGGATCTCAGTAATTGGTCCTGCCGCCGGTAATTATAATACTATTTTTCTGCAAGCCAGCATTACTATTCAGGACAAGGTTGGCGATTATCTGTCTGGGTCTTCTGGCCCTTGCAGCCCTGCAGTTGAATGGGGACATTATGACTGTGTTGTTGCCTGACAGGCATCTCCAGGATGGAATGGGGCATGCTGGCATTCACTTGATTGTAAATGGAAATGAGGTCCTTTCTACTCGCCCTCGCACAGGAACACCGCGCATCTAGTGATTTCATTCCTGCCTTTAACCCACCACCAGCTCTCCAGTTCTGCTAGGCAGATCCAGGCTTGGACTGGCACATAGGGCAATGCCCTAAAGGCTGGCCCAATATTCTAGTTTGGGCCAGTTCTTCGGGCCAAAGTGGGCCAGTTTGTGTTTCTGCATTCGTTTTTAGAAAATACGAACAAAATATACTTTAAAATGCCCTATTTGCATTACATTGTACCAAAACTCCCCCTTTAGTCCTCAAACGTCTTCATGAAAAATAGTTAATTCCAATTTGTTATCTAGGGCCACATTCTCATTGGTGCCTGGGACAAATTTATGTCCCTGTCCGAACGTGGGCAGATTCCCAAGATACTTGCTCTGAATCTCAAAAAGCAGGACTGACTGCCTTGGAGATGTTAGTCCATGTCTTCAAGGAGAACCCCACAATAGGATGCCATTGCTGGAAAAAAGACACATTTCTCAATGCAATCCTTCCTTTCACCCTTTGCCCCTCGCCCTAGATAGTACAAAGCAATCCCTGCATGGATGTCCTCCAGGAGCCTCACCCTCAACTGGGACAAATCGGAATACTGTTAAATTGCCCTCATACCATGCATCTCTTTCCCTTGTGTGGACTTTTGAATTAGACCCGCTACACTCTACTTCAAAATCCATTAGCAACCTAGGGTGTCACCTAGAACAGAGGTCTGTAACCTTGGGCTATCCAGATGTTTCAGACTACAATTCCCATGATATCTGGCTATTGACTATGCTGGTTAGGGATGATGGGAGTTATAGGCCAAAACATCTGGCATTTCACTTCATGCAACCAGATTAACCACCTATTCATGGCCTCTGACCCCCAGCTGAGGTTGGTCAGCAATATAATAGCATTAATCTCCACTGCTCACAGTGCTTCTTTCCTAAACTCCATAATCCCACCCAGGGCTGACTTTTCCAATTCCCAGTGCACTGGCCCGTCCCAACCTCCCTCACAATACTTCAAACCAACTAGGACAACACTGCAAGACGGATACACATGATTAAGCCACATCACCACACCTCAACTGCATTGGTTCCTCATTCCCTACCCAATCAAATCCAAACTTCGACACCGCTTTAACAGAGCGATCCATGACCAAAGTCCTGCTTACCTCAAAAAACTCACGAAGACCTCAGAAAGCTCCCTCAGATCATCAGACACTTCAATCCTAATCATAGAATAAATCTCCGCCAGGACGCCATCATTTCACCATTCAAGCTCCTACATTGGGAGGATAGCTCAGGGGCAACGTGCTCGCCTTGGAAGCAAGTCAACACGGAGCAATACAGGTTCGATCTCCGGGTCCATGCTAAGAAACCTCTGGGTATTAAGCGTGTTATAAATAACCTATCATATCATATTCTGATCCCACAGTACTCTACTGTTCTCTCTTGCATGTGAACTTTCGCAGCTAACTCCTATCCGCCTCCCTTTCTTACTCTGCCCCCTTCCTCCCTCCCATTCCCCATGGCTCTTCCACTCTGGCTCCATTGCTCTGACACGACCACCTGAATTGCATGGGCTCACTTCAAATAGCTGTACATGCATTACAAACAAATACGCCTGCATGATGTACAGGAACGGCACCAATAGAGTGAAGCACAATATGTTAGTAGCTCGTTATACAAGTATAAACACTACACAGCAGGTACACGGGTACACATGTACTTAAAACCTGGCTTGCAGATTCTGGAAGGGTATCAGTAGTCCAGGGGAACAGACTGCGGCTGTACAATGTCTCCCGCGGAAACGTGTACATTTATACAGTTTGATCCTCCCTAGACAACCAATACTCCTAGAGTAATCGGCAAAGGAACTTGGAGGTAGTTCTTTGACCGGTCGTAATTGTCAACTTCGACCCCCCCAGGTGAAGTAGAGTCTTATTAGTGGTATATACATAGAACTATATGTTATTAATGATCTGATATTACTACTTTTTAGTTGATTATTATTTTTGGGAAAGTTATTCAACGGATGGAGAGCCACCCAGTAGGACTTTCATAAATGCACTTGCTGAGGAACTGGCTTCTTAGAAGAACCTTCCGTCAAAGTTGCCACTTACCTCATGGTCCCTTGACTCTCCCCCCACCAGAGAAACTGCCAGCTCAGAGAGCAGCTTTATGGACATCAGGGGCACTCTGCTGCCGTGCTGCCCCTCAAGAAGACGGTTGCAGGATGTTAAAGTGCAACTCCTAGGTGAAACCCAACGGCTTTCTGGGATTGGAAATCTGCCGATGTTCCAAAGGTCCTTGTACCATTCAAAGGTGAGCGAGAGACTCAAAGTGCCACCATTGCTGCAGGTTCAAGTCTGAGCAGAGTATTTAACAAGAACCAATCTGTTGAAGGTCCCAAGCTTTAAAAGGAGGCCAACAAGTCCTACAGTAGGCGTGTCTATGCAGCTGAGGTGCATTGCTGGAAGAGTGTTGGTAGATGAAGTGGCTACCTTGAAAAGGCAAACACCCAAGAAGGAATAGGAAAATGTCCCACAAAAGGCCTAGAACTATTCAGTCTTTCAGAGAAAGAACCAAATCCTTTTCCCCACCAAAGATAAGTTACTTTGCTGTACATTGTGTCTCCTTCCTGTCTCTGTCCCTTACTAAAAGCCAATACATTGCCATGGGCCTTGGAGGAGCTTGGGATGGAGGGTACAGCAGTGTATGCATGTGTTTTTTCCTAGGGAAATTTGTGAACATGGGAACAATACAACACAGAGCCATTCAAAACTCATGTTCCTTTTTCATGTGGTTACTTTATTTTTAGGTTATCCACTAAGGGCCATCATTTTCAAGTCACCATCTTTTGAACTAACCAACTAGCGACATGCCTACCATTGGCATCACTCTTCCAGCAACCCTTCACCGCCACCAAACAACCCGGAAATAAAAGAACAGTGTTTAGTAACAGTGACATTGGGGTGGGGGGAGTAAAGAAGAGGAAGCTTCAATTTTTATTTCAACTTCTCAAGACTTCATTTAGCCTCTTAAAGAAAAACAGAGGCCAACACGTATGATCTGGGATAGGCAAAAATGGAGGAAGTTTAGGCATGAGTCACAGAGAGATGAGATAGTCATTTGTTGTGTGCTTATTTCAGATTGCAGCCTGTGTTCAAAGAAGCAGGAATAAGGATCAAATCAAGTGGGCAGAATCTGTTTCGTTTATTATTTGATCAAATCCTCCTTTCCCTTCCAGGGCTCTAGCGTACAACTGATGAAGATTGACCATTGGATACAGGACTCTGGGGGCGGGGTCTGTCAGGGCCAGCCACTTACGCATGTTTTGATGGCTGGGACCTGATAGGTAGGAGGCAGTAGTTGTTCCTACTCTGGTTCTTTCTTGGTGACACAGTGGATATCAAAACACGGGGATACCCTGCCAGCCCCCCCCTGTGAGTGAACAGGGAAGGATCATATGTCTTGGCCCATGTATGCCCTGCTTCATCCAAATGGCGTTTGTGACTGCACGGTTTACTGTGCATCCAGACGATGGTGGCAGCCCTGCGGGTGTTGTCCACTTTTGTGGATGCCCCAAAACCCCTCCCATTCAGTGTCTTCAACCTCCTGCACTGTCTGCACATACTGCTTCTCTGTGTCTTCATTGAATTTGTAGTCTGGTTGTTCTGCCACCCCCTACTCTTTCTCCCACTCAATAGTGTTCTCTAGAGGCTTAGTCTGCAGTCCACCCTCAAGGTATTTTCCGGGACAGGTTTGAGCACTGGTAGAGTGGCCTAGGTGTTGGTGTGAAAGAAAACCCCCATGTAGTATGTTAACGTCATGGACGCAGGGTTACAGTGGGCGGATGCTCCAGTATACAGAGTAAGGAAAGAAGGTGAAGTTAAGTGATATTGAATGTGGAATGCCATCTTAGTCCATTGCGTCTATGGGAAAAACAACACATTTTGGCGACCCCCTATAACTTTGTGTTGTATCTTGTATTACGGTGCGTGTGGAATGTTGTTCCATGTTCATGGATCAACATTCCACACGGGCCAGTTGGTTGCCTCTTGAGTGCCTGGTGGCAGTTTACCTGCTCTGGGTCCAGAATAAAGTAGTAAACTCTCACACCGTGCCTCAGTCTACTTCATTGGGGGGAAGATGGTGGAGACATGGGGTGTCCTGTGAGACGTTGTGGACCTCCTGTTAAACTCAGAGACTATGTGCGTTAATGGGCACCCTATTTCATGGGTACCAGATGTGATGAGCAACTATACGCAATGTGTTATTTATAGCATTTATTTGCTGGGTTAATGTTTATTTATTTGTTGTGTTAGGCTTGTTTAATCAAACCTGGCAGCCGTTCTCTTTGCCAATGTTTTCTGTTCTAATGTTTTATTGGCTTTATTATGCTATTGTACTTTGGGATGTTTGTAGAGTAAGGGGAGGAGATATGTTGTATCTTGTATTACGGCGCGTGTGGAATGTGGTTCCATGTTCATGGATCAACATTCCACACGGGCCAGTTGGTTGCCACTTGAGTGCCTGGTGGTGGCCTACCTGCTCTGGGTCCAGAATAAGGTAGTAAACTCTCACACCTCTTGTACAGGAGGGCGCAGAGTCCTCTGACGGGCCCATAGGTCAGAGCACACCCTCTAGTACCTGTTAAACAAGACAGCTGCACCTTGAGGAGGTTGGGGTGCAGGATTCACATACTCCAACACAATTCAATAAGGACAACTCAATGGATCAGCACATAGACTGTTAGTTCAAAAGGTTTATTTCATGCCACAGCTGGCACAGTGCACACCTATCCATAGTAGTCAAGTTCCCTCACTCAAATACCGCCCCAGCATTACACAGAGCTCATTTTATAGCAAAATGTGAGAATGCAATCTGCCCCCACCTTTTCCTGCACAGTCTTAAGCAACTTCATCGTTAGCATTAGCTCACTGGGCAATTAATTTTAATTGAACTAAACTGTCAAAATTAAATACGCTCTAGCATGCATTCCTCACTCTTTTTCAGTGCTCTGTTCAATTATAATTTGTGCAGCTGGATTTTCCAGATAAGGTTTCAGACACGGCCTAATTAAAAGTCTAGGTTCTGCCCATTCGTCAAGTTTCTGACAGTTTACCACCCTTAAATGTTTCAACTTTAAAATGATCTCATTGTACACTTTCTGCTCATTTTAGCCACATTTTCAGTACAGGCATTTTCATTAAAGGCATTTAGCCCAGGCGATTTTCTGTCTATGTACAGAAAATGTTATTGTCCAATCTGTGCCTTGCCACCTTACTACACCATGATACTGACATTTTCAACCTTAAAAACACAATGTCCTTTGAATACTAGTGTATATTAACATTGTGAATGCCATTTTCGCACAATCATAACACCATATTAATCCATATGACTTTCTCTGCTTATGTTTAAGTGGGGGGGGGCCTCCACTTAATTCAGCTGTTGATTCAATATATATTTAATTCGGGACCTCCAGTACACTCCCCCGTATTGAAAGTTCAGTTGTTTGTAAAAGAACAACTTTAAACATATTCGATGTCTATTTCTCCTCAATATTTATCTAAACAAATCTTAACACGATCTTATAATTTAGCACATACTAACGTATTGTCATTCTTAAAACAAACATGTGTGTGTCATCTCCTTACATGTAAGCCCTACTTCCTGTAATTGTGTGCCTTTAATCTAACTGTATGCCTTGGATGATTCACAGCCATTGTGAGACTCGAGAGGTTTGGTCAAGCTTTGAGGTAACCCATTAGCCCATTGTCTCTTTGTATGTCACACCGTGTCTGCAACTCCCACCCCAACAAGGTACAGTGTCTCCTTGATCACCTTCTCCTGCCCATGCATATTGTTTTCACTTTGTCCTTAACTCTTTCAAACACTCTTTCCTTTTCTGTATCTTCCGCTGTAGTTGTCATGAGTTAGTGGACCGTCTGTGTCCTGTCGCCTTTTCCTTTCCATTGTGCTGTTTTCACAGTACGTCTCCCAGGTTCTTTTGATGCTTAGACCAGAAGTCCATTGTTTTTTCTTTTCACAAGAAGTTCCAGAGTGTTTCTCTTTCAAAAGGGTTCATTGTTCAATAGGTTCACAAGAGGGGATGGTTCAGCATGGGGATGCAGGGTTGGGGGAGTCTTTTTGCAGACATAATTCAGCGTTGGGCTTTCACTGGGTTCCTCTACAACCTTCCTCTCTCCTCACGTGGTTCAACGTCAATTTCCCAAGGCATACAGGACCCTCGACATGTACCTGTAATATAAAACGGAATGAGTTTCTTTTGTAAAATAAACAGGTCTCTACTATTTTAACACATTTCCTACCAACCCATTTCCTTAAAACCTCTTTTCGCATTGGCTCTTATACCTTATTTCCTAGAAATTGAGGTGGAAACATTCCCTCTCATTCAACACCCCTGCCTCCTAGAAAAGCTACAAAACATCTCCTTTTAAACATTTCCCTTTTGTGGGTCATTTTCACACTATAACTAAAATACCCCCCATTCCTAGCTCTGTGTCAGCTGGCTTAGAAAATGATTTTTGTTTTCAACTACACAAAATATATCACGTCCTTCATGGGACACATTTTCCCCTTCCGGGTGCCACATGTAACCCTAAGGAGACAAAACAATTAAAGAAAAATGTCTTCTTCTTTCCTGGTCTTCTAGGCACGTCCGTAGTAGATGACAGAAATGTCCTTGGGGATCCCTGTTGTCTGTAGAAAGTCAAAATAAAGACAAAAGTCATTCGGGCATTGGCAAGGGGTCAGGTTTTTCTTCCCGACTTTAACCCCCTTCCTCCTTTTCTGCTAGCAAGAAATACTCTCTGGGTCATTCTCCCCTGTTTGTTGGTGCACATAAAGAACTATTTCCCAACCACCGCGTGGGGATACTTGGTTTCGGCCGGGTTCTTTGGTCATCTTAGCTGCATTCTTCCAGGTTAGCAGTAAATACTTGCTGGTTAGCTGCACATGCTTCCTCAGTTTAGCAGTAAATTCTTGCTGGTTAGCTGCACATACTTCCTCAGCTTAGATGCCATTCTTCCTATTCTTTTCTTGCCGTTCGTTGGACCATGGTCTATGCTTGTGCTTTGTGTTCATCCTAGGGAGATAAAACATAGGCGTTTCGCTGCACACCGTCCCTATCTAACTTGATCTAGCCTACCCCTGTCTTCTAAGACTATGGCACCAATTCTTATTACGTGCCTCCACCTTTATTGTTCCCATCAATGTTTGCCTATTCTAATGCTTGCATACCTCTATCATAGCAATCCTTTCGACATTATGAACATGAAAATGATTACTCACCTTCAATTTTACTTCTGTTTTCTGTGGTTGTCTGGAATGGCCATGTTGTTATCTATTTTCTACTCTTTCCATACCTGATTATACCTATCTTGGGAAAAACAGCTAACTTGTGAAGACCTTGTGTCTCTTACTACCTTTTCCTGTACTCACCTGGATCCTCTTACCTTTAGTGTTGATCAATTGCGTGTCCACGCCCTTTTGGTGTGAACTAGTACTTACCTTTTCCTTTTTCTCCCTAGTTTAAGGCCATGCAAACAATTTCTTGTGCTTTCATGCAAGAGGCCCGTAGCTTGTCTGTAAAATAAATCAAAATTGTTACTGGCATTTACAAGTGGTTTTGCTTACTTCACCATATTGACTTAAAATGGCTTGTGCGAGTTTCCTTTGTTTAATTGACCCGTTTTTCTCAGCCATACTCCTGTTCTTGGTCTTCATGGTCTCCTGATGTTTTTTATTGCCCAACGCTCCTTTTTTCTGTTAGCCAGGAAACCTCATAAGTGCTGTTTGTTTTCCACTTTTTGCTTTTTTTCCCCCTTTTATGCTTTTGAGTGGTATCCCTTATCCTTTTATTCATTTGCCCAATTGTTCCCATTTCTCAATTTTCCCTTTATTAATTTTTTATTCAAGATAACCACTCATTTTCAGTATTTCCTGATTTATTTATTTATTTGTTTATTTATTTCTGTGACCAATCCTTTTGCGCTTCCTCGCCTCTTTCTCTGACCCTATCTTTTTCCTTTTCTCTTTATCTCTTCGTTCATCTTTCCTTTGAACTTCCTCATCCCTTCTTTCACGTACCTTTTGCTTTTCTTCTAACCTCTGGTGTTTCTTTCTATCTCGTTCATAGGCTGTTCTCGGGTTTGCGATCGAGCTGCTTTTCTTGCTCTTCGCGATAAAGCTGTTCTCGCCTTAGCCTAACCTTCATTCTTATCCTTTCCGTCCCTTAACTCCTTCTCTTGCTTCTTCCTCTGTGCCTCATCTAACTTCTCTTTAGGTCTCCCATCATCACTTCCTTTCCCATCAAGTTTCAATGAGATTTGTCCTCCCTTCCATTTGTCCTTTGTAAATGCTATCTCATCAGTTCTGTCTTCAATTCCTTTCCTCTTCTTTCCCTCTCTCCCCTTGTCGAGAGATGCACTTGTCTGTGGCTGATCCCTTTCTTCATTAACGCATCATTGCGTCTCCCCTTGACCCTTGGCTAGGGATACGAGATTCTTGTCCTTATCCTCCCCTTGATTTTTGTTACTACTGTATGAAGGCGACTCATAAGCGGGGTTACTATACCCTGTGGCTGCTTTTAGCTCTCTTTAATGGGTAGAGTCCCTCAGGCTTACTTCCCTCGGTTCCTGTTTCGGGCAGGGCAGGCATCGCTGCAGGTGTCTCACCCCCCTCAGTGCATATTTTTTTCAACCATGCTGCTGGAGGCTCTTCCTCCTTTCCTTGCTCTTATATTTTTACAATTTGAGAACAGTATAGCGTTTTTCTAACTTTTTGCTTGTATATGCGGCATGCAAGTAAGGTGCCATGCGTTGTAAAATGGCCTTAGATTAAAACTCAATTTGTGGCCGCGGCATAAACATCTTGTGGGCGGTACCTTTAACCTACACCTCCAATTGGAGCAATGTTTTCCGGGCTTAACTCCGTTTCTATTGATATCCTTATGTGAGTCCAAAACTCCCATTACAATGAGCGAGCATCAAATGCAGCGAGCTCTAATCCAGTCCGTTCCTGCCAAATTATTTATACCGCAAATTTACTCAAGAACATCAATCTATGTGCGATTCCTTCTGAACTGTAGAATCGCATTAAACCTTTACTTGATTTCAACCAACAAGGAGACACAATTCCTTACATTTCACATACAACAGGACATGTATAACAGACACTTGACAAACTAGACAAACACCAGCTGGACACACATATACCTGCCTTCTAATCAATACCCCAACATGGGGTGTAAACAAACCCCATTTGTGCCATCTTTAATCGTCAACGTAGCCTAGACGTCCCCTATTATGTGGGCTCTGGGTTCACGTTTCTTCTGACAGCTCTTTAAAACGCAGGAACAAGGCGAATCCTTACGTTTTTATCTCAGGTGCCCCCCTGGTTATCCTTACGTTTTATCTCAGGTGCCCCCCTGGTATTCCTTACGTTTTATCTCAGGTGCCCCCCTGGTATTCCTTACGTTTTATCGCAGGTGCCCCTCTGCTATTCCTTACGTTTTATCTCAGGTGCCCCCCTGGTATTCCTTACGTTTTTCTCTCGGGTGCCCCCCCCCAGAATCCTTACTTGAACCACTACTGTCCGTCATGATTCTTATTTCATTCTGCCTGCTCTTTTATTTATTTGCCATATTTCCCTATTTTATGGCTGCCTTTATTTTCATGGAGGCCATATGTTTCTACCTCATGTCAGCAATTGTTCATAATTCGCAGCCTGCGCCTGAATTTCTAAAAATATGTCATTATTTCTCTGCCAGGTCATACCGCTGGTTATATTCATTATGCTGCAAAAATACTAAAATCTTTTACTTCTCACTCACTCAATCTCATTGGTCTTCTTCTGCGTTCATGCCTTCAAAATTGCTTGTGTTTAACTAAGGCATGCCCTAAATTATCATGCTTTCCTTGTAACCTCAACACTGTCATCATGCTTTCACGCTTTGTCATTCAAGTCTTTCTTCATTCATCTAATTCCTATGGTACCAGAATCTCAACCGCCCGTCTCAAAACCGAAAGTTTTTTTTTTTTCATTTAACAAAATGCTCTCCACTCCGGCTGACAAGGTCTCAAAATTGTAACCTACCACCCCTGGTATGACTCCATGCAGACTGTCCTACCAGTCACGGTGGAGCTCCTAGAAACAATTCTTAGGTGCACCCCAAATACCCCCTTCACTACATGTGTGCTATCCCCAAAATTTCCCAAAAGCTGGTCGCAGGTGATCCAGTAACCTCCTTTAATTTCAGGGGGCATTCTAAGTCAAAAAATGATAGAACGCATGAATGGCAATGGACCATTCAGCTACAAGGCAGTGCCTGCTCCTGCCTGCACGTTGATTTAAAACCCCATGTAAAATTACTTGCTCCTCATACTTCTGTAGCTGTAAAATAACCCTTGCTCATGCCATGCCAGGTTACATGCTGCACTCTGTTGCACTTTATCGTTAGAGTGCCATTGCAGGGGTCATGGTCATGGCTGCACCCCCGGAGGTATCCCTTGTTGCCCCACGGTCCCCTTTGCTGCCCTAAAATAAAAAAAATGTTTAAAACTTTTCCTACAGATATGTCATCAGAGGTCACGGGTCATGAGATGTCACTTCCGGTACCGCTCTCCTTTTGGTGGGACGACGTCCCTGTGTCATTACTTCCCTTTCAATATCATATATGCTAATGCCTCCAGCACTTTCCTTTCCCCGCCATACTTAAAGAAAACCCTGCTCATTCATTTCTCGTGTCCTTATCAGTGTTATATTGTATTACTACACTGCCATCCTTGCAGGCATCTCACAAAAATCCTCACAGGCTCTAAAAGTGCAGAGTGCTGCAGTATGCAACTCTCAGTATTCTTTGAAAGAATACACAGGACTTCGCGCCAGATGAGCCGCTCACTGGCTATCCATGGAGGAAAGGCTACTTTCATTTTTAAAGTCACAAATGTAAGTCTTACACAGCGCTGGTATATTTAACTGATGCTGCTGCTAGGGTCAGTTCAGCCCAGTGGCGGCTGGTGACTTTGGAAGTCGGTGAGGCGTACACATCTTGGTGGGAATTTGGGAGCGAGCTAGGCCACCTCACACCAACCAGTGTGCAGATGGCTTCTCCCTCTGCAAGGCATTTTGGAAAAATGGCTTCCAAGATGTGCAATTTACTGTCCAAGCCCACAGAAATATGACATCACAAATCCTGGCCTAATTATGAGTCTAAACATCCTGGAATCCACTGAAATGTCTGCAATGGTTTTTTCCCAGCTCACGGACATCTGGACTGCACTAATGTGAAGGCATTAACAAATAATGCATACAAATACAATTTTCTAAAATAAAGCACCTCTCAACATCCCCAAAGGCAGTTCACAAAAACTGGGAACACTGTGCCTCTGCCATACAACGCACATACACAATATACTTAACTAAAAGTCTACATATCAGAAATACAAAGCAATATCTGAGCCAAGATGTCTGCAAACAAACGGTATGAAAGTCACATGTCCAAACAGCACCCCATTGAGTGACATGTATGAGGCTGGTGGCATTCACAGATGTGCACAGATACAGACTCTGCCCTTTGAAGGATCTCTGCTAGCCCAGAAAGGGGTTGAGAGCGAGGAGACAGCTAAATTAGACTATGACCTCCATTATCTAGCTCCTTCAGAGCCACACATGCTATAAAAAGCAACATTCATACACTGACTGCCATATTCCATTTGACTAAGTTGGTGGCAGTCCTGCATGTATGTTGCACTGGGACTGCTGGTGCACTGACCCAGCCAATATCTTCTGTGATACTCAGCCAGGGTCAGGTTGCCTACCTGCACCAGGCTGCTTGCCACCCCACAATATAAAGAAATAGAAATGGAGCTAAGACCTGTTTCATTGTCATCACTGGTTCCCTATTGGGTGCGCAGGATGGTCATACACCTCCTTGGATTCCCCCTCCTCATACAAGGAATAAAATCCCATTTTAACAAGCCCGTTAGGCGCGCTCACCCTGCAACCTTAGTGTTAAGATTCACCACAACTGCTAGCATTCTGTTTCCATACAGCACTTAACAATACATAAATACATACACACGCGTCGCTGCAGGGCCTACCTAGGTGAGAAGCTTTTCCGACATGCAATGCGAGAGGCAAGCATTTCTTAAATCCTGCACTACCCCCCAGTGCTCTTGCTCATGAACTCCTTGTTACCCATTGCTGTCCCCATTAACCAAAGGGGCTAATGCCACAGGGCTAAGCTCCCCCGTCTTGTCCCCAAATCATGGAATGCTTTTTCTAGTGAACTTGGCACAGAGTCATCACTTCTAATTTCTCGCAAAATTCTCAACCCTGCTTTGGTTGCCTACCTCTACCAGTTCCCCCAGCAGTGTCTGTACTTATTCCCCTTTTTGCTAAATTAAACACTATGCTGTGTGTTTACTTAATATACCCTGTCCAGTGTGAGCTTAAAATGCAGCTCATTCATAGTAACTTTTTGTCTTATAACTACAGGCGATTCTTCGTCACGCAGCCTCTAGTGTATTTCTTTTACTGTAATCTGCAAGCCCCTTCCTTTTAATATCACCACAATGCCTACGGGCTTCTGCATGCTCCATGCTACTGGGAATCGCTCATTCCTTGCCACACAACAGTAGACCCCAGAGACGTTTTTATCGGAGGGCTCATGGGGTGTCTGCCCAGGGCCCCCCACAATGCTGCCTGGTCTAAAGCAAGATTCCAGTTTACATTACGCTTGAGTAGCACATGCCAGGAAAATTTGATTGCATGCTGCTGAGACTCCAAACCCATTGCCTGTCGATTTTGACAAGTACATTCTGCCTTGTTCAATTAAAACATGCAATTCCTTTCGTTTTAATTATGGAATACATAGTTTGGGTAACACGACCTTTGTAGCGCTACTTCCCCTCTGTGGTAATGTTGCTGATCGTGTGCATTTAGCCAAAGTTGAAATCCATATTCATCCACGAAGGTTCAAAAGTTGTCTCAGTGTGTTAAGCACTGATTGTAGGGATATGTGTTCATGTGAAGGATCAGAAGGGCACATCCCAGTGAGGCTGGCTGTACCGTTTTTAAATCTGAAGTTCACAAATATACCTGCACAATTACTTGGGTTTGCAGCACAAGCGGCGCGATTAGCAGCACTGTTCCTGCACCAGATAGGGGTTAAAATTAGTTTGCTCAGCTGGGCATTCTTAAAACCTAAGCAATCCCTTAAAAGATGTGCATAGAATATCTGTCCAAGTGGCAAACAAGTATGCAAATTCGAGACTGTGCAGCAAAAGTGTTCATGCTTGCATCCTGGATATGCCGGCAGAAGGCACCGTGATCCTGGTCAAATCATATAGGATGCCTTGCATTAATGTGCTGTTTTCTGCTAGGTTTTACCTACTTGCATGCGGGAACTCCCCTGGATAATGGAGAACTGACGCTAACATCATTCCCACGTTGTGTAACCCCATCTGTAATGTTTTGTTTTTTAAAAATCATCAGGTTTGGAAATGCGGGTTGCGTACTTTTGCAAGTCATTTTATAACATTAGATTGTTTTAGTTTGTGTTAAGAGCTGGAAGAGAAAGCGCTCAACTGCAGGAATTGCAATATTGGCACAAATCCCAGCTTCACCCCTTAAACACTGTGTGATCCTGGGCATCTCATTTAATCTTTTATTGCCTAACATTTCTTAATTGCCAGTCTCTAAACCTTTCAAAATTGTCAATGCTTCAGGGTGATTTTCTTCTCAGGGTATGTTTTTCATTGTGGCACCACTCATAGTTTCACTGGCTATGGGGTCATTTCCAATGTGATAGTGAGCATTGACATATTGCATACTACAGGCACTTGTCCCCTCGGTCTCTAATGGCAACACAATTTGAAAACCATGTCCCACTCCTACTCTCAGTCTGCCTGGATAAAGACACCTTCCAGGTAGCTTCTAATCTGCCTATTCTGAGTTGCATGTATCTTTTCACAAACAGTCCCAGTCCTACATTAATACTGCAGGCTGCATACTTTTCCGGATGCTAAAAGGTGTCTTGGTTCTATACTAGAAGTGAAGTAACCGCTTTGTAGATTACTAATGTTGGCCTTCAAATGCTACTTGTTTCTTATTCTGAATTAACGCAAGAATGGAGAGTGTAGGGGACTCAAAAAGGCATAAACATGCTTATCTTGAATGCTGCACAGGAGCATAGTATGTCTCACAGAGAGTAAGGCCTCTAGGCAATACTGAATATTCCCATACAGATGCCTCTCATAAAACATGAGAGAAGCGCACAGGTTATCAGTAATAATGCATTTCTTGTTAACCTCATTGGCAGTGCGCAAAAGATGTCTTTTCGTCCACGCTCATTCATCCTTATCGGAATTAATCACTCTTGTTAGTCCCCCAGACCCTCCAGGTCACCCCAATAATGTACGCCTATTCTTGAAACTCCACAAATGGGGCCTAGCTTTAGTCATCCGGCTCCTAAAAGCTGGAATGTCCGCTCACCAGTACTAAAATGAAAGAATCTTGCAGCGCTTTCCACAACAGGCCGGACACATTAATATGCAATCCAGCCCTTTTCCTACAATTCCTGGGGCTGTTCTGCCGTAAGACACATTCATTCTGCATGCAATGCACTCTGTTTTAAAAATTAACTGCAATGTGTAAGACACATTCACTCAAGCATTCTCCAAATCACTGATATAACCTCACAATTACAACGGCTGCTAGCGTGCCCACCACAAGTCAAAAAATGAAAACATGTGATGACCCAGCCACATCTGAGCCCTGCGTTTACCAGCCATCCCACGGGAATATTTAGCTGCTGTTTTCATCAATAAATATCCCCTTAGCGCTTGGTTAATACATGCAACTGCACTAGTGTATTTCTCCTATCTTTAAATGTGGGCCTTTTATTCCATAATTTACAACAATGCTCAGAATAATTCTTTGCATTTTGCGATCTACATTTCATACCTTGTTTCCACGTGACCTACAGCCTGTCTTTTTATAATATTCTGTGTGATTTAGACAATCTTGCGAGGCGCACATGGAGAGTGTTCTCCGTGCTTATCTCAAGGGATGCTTATTTGCACATTCCTTTCTTGTTTGATCACTGCATTCTCTCTCGTGGGCTCTTAGTGAGGGGCCTGTTTTATTTCTCTTGTCAACCCCCCTTTACACATTCGTTCTCAACTGTGTTTTTCCAAACTACTGCTCTGATGTTAAAACAACCAAAAAAATACTATCTTTAATCACTACTTGCAACCTCATACAGACATTCTAACAAAATCAGAGCTCTGTTTTTGCTTTAAGAATTTTTCAATCATTTCTTATATTTGTACACACTCCACAGGCTCACATTTCCTAGTCCTAACCGTACCTCCCCTGTACTTCAAAGTTAACCCATTTACCATACATTGCATTCCTTTTCGCTCAGCGCGCTTAATGCACGAGAACAGTACTTCCATGAATCAAATATAACTCAGCCATTTTAATGCGAAAATCTATCGTTCTTACCATGATTTGTCAGTTATCTTGTCTTCTATGAGGACACCACAAATTTAACTCCATAGCTGCTGGTTTGAAACAAAATATGTTTGCTTAAAGTGTACCAGCTTTTTTGCACTATTCAGGCTGTCTAACTCTTTTTGGGCTGCAATCACCACGAAATTGTGTGCTTTAAACTAAAATATCTGATCACCTATTTTAATGCAATTTTTCGCAATTACAAAACCTTGGCTTGACGCCAATTTTTAATTTAGCTTAAAATATAATTTTAATACTAGTTCCAATATTTTACAGTGCACACAGACAGTTATGCCACGAAGTGAGCCACATGAACAGTCACAACATACAAATTTAGACACATACATAGCGTGACATGTAACAAAGTCAGACACAAACCCCGACCACATGCATGCATGTCCCTTACTCTTGTTATTGATTTTTAAATGTAGTTAATGTTTTTTGGTTTGTTCCCAAATCTGGACTGCCATTATTCTTTTTCTCCATGTCCCTGTCTCTATCGGCTACGGCAGCTTTCACTCACCTTTTTTTCTCCCGCCAACCCTTTGCGATCACTGCTTTCTTCAGGTTTTCGTCTGGTCCGCTGCCTGTAGAGATGGGAAGGGATATGTCGGGTCCCTTCAGGCCCCAACTGCAGTCTTAATTATACTACCATTGTCTACAGGGAGCTTCACAGTCTACGCAGCCCATAATGGCGAAGGACTTGTGATATTGCCGAAGACCTAGAGTTACTTTGTGTCAACGGCCATTAGCTGACTTATTTTAAGGAATAATTGATGGTCAGTAACCGTCCTCTGCTGCCAAATGTACAGGAGGGCGCAGAGTCCTCTGACGGGCCCATAGGTCAGAGCACACCCTCTAGTACCTGTTAAACAAGACAGCTGCACCTTGAGGAGGTTGGGGTGCAGGATTCACTTACTCCAACACAATTCAATAAGTACAACTCAATGGATCAGCACAGAGACTGTTAGTTCAAAAGGTTTATTTCATGTCACAGCTGGCACAGTGCACACCTATCCACGGTAGTCAAGTTCCCTCACACAGCTACCTCCCCAGCATTACACAGAGCTCATTTTATAGAAAAATGTGAGGGAGCAATCTGTCCCCACCTTTTCCTGCACAGTCTTAAGCAACTTCATCGTTAGCATTAGCTCACTGGGCAATTAATTTTAATTGAACTAAACTGTCAAAATGAAATACGCTCTAGCTTGCATTCCTGACTCTTCTTCGGTGCTCTGTTCAATTATAATTTGGGCAGCTGGATTTTCCAGATAAGGTTTCTGACATGGCCTAATTAAAAGTCTAGGTTCTGCCCATTCGTCAAGTTTCTGACAGCTTACCACCCTTGAATGTTTCAACTTTAAAATGATCTCATTGTACACTTTCTGCTCATTTTAGCCACATTTCCAGTACAGGCATTTTCATTAAAGGCATTTAGCCCAGGTGATTTTCTGTCTATGTACAGAAAATGTTATTGTCCATTCTGTGCCTTGCCACCTTACTACACCATGATACTGACATTTTCGACCTTATAAACACGATGTCCTTTGAATACTAGTGTATATTAACATTGTGAATACCATTTTCGCATAATTACACCACCATATTAATCCATATGACTTTCTCTGCTTATGTTTAAGTGGGGGGGGCTCCACTTCATTCAGCTGTTGATTCAATATATATATTTAATTCGGGACCTCCAGTACACCATGCATCAGTTTACTTCTCTTTGCCCCCGCCCCCCTTGACAAACCCTCACCAAACTTCGCAGGATCGGTCTGACAAGGCTATATACTTTTTCTTGGAAAGTTTCGTGAGAATTGGTCTAGGGGGGGCTAAGTTATAAGCCATTCGATTCTATTTTTTTCTATTGATGACATATGTGCAAGCGCAGACAGGTATGAATATATATTTAGTAATGTACATGTAACGGTCATTGTAAGCTGTGTCACAGCTAGGTGGTTAATAGGCATTTCTGTATTGTCCTTAGAGGTATCCAGTGATGTTAAAGAGTATAAAATAACAAATACATTTTTTAACTAAACTTAAATACCGAAAATCACCAAACTGTTTATTAAATATATGGGTGGTGGGGTCAGGGATTAAAAAGGGTGGGGAGCAGGTAGGGTGGAGTTATAATCATTGCAAATCATTGGGGACACCAGAAATACATTAAAAAATTGGTATTATTTCGGTATTTAATTTAAGCTTTGGTAAAAAAAAAAATGATAACACTTTTCGTTAACATCAGATGGAACCGTCCTTAGAGGATGCCCCGATGATGGACTTGAGGACTGAAATGCATCAGCCACAATGTTTACAGGTATCCGCCATGAACCACAAAACAAATATAATATTATTATTATTATTTTTAATCTTGAAATAATGGAGAAGGGTTATATTGAGCATTGTTATGGGTTATCTGTTTAAAACATGGAGTGGGCACTTTAAGGAAGACAGTTGAACTGTCATGTTGGAGTTTTTATATGCAAGTTTGGTGGGGGTGCAATTCAGGGTGCAATAGGTTGGCCCTTGAAGGTACCTGATGAAGGGGAAATGTGGGGGTGATTGCAGACTATTCATTTCTTTTGTTCTGCAATTTCTCATTCATTGTTTTAAAGCTAGAGCAACAAAGGATGATGATAAGATGCATTTAATGAAACGTGTTGTGTGGGTCCTTGTTGTAATTGTTGAGCATGAGTTATCTTCATCATACTCTGAATTTGCATAGTCACCTTTTTTCAACCTGTTTGGTCAAACATATGTTGACATAAACCAATTTGGCCTATTTACTCTTATTTGAAATACCACCGCCCCACCCTATTGTTCTATTTTTGCCCCTGGTGTGCCCCCCTAAGTTTGATATACAGAGCAGCAGTGTTAGGTGTACCACCAGAACATCATGACTGCAGTCTTCCATTAGTGTGAACAGGTTCTGGGGAGGAAATCTGAATATTGAAATCATCTAACAGGTTCTTCATGGTCACGCGGTCAGTGCACCCTACAGCTGACTCCCCATTTTTCCCTTGCCCACGTCAACGAGACTATGCATTGACATGCACACATGTGTCTAGCAGCAGCCCTCTAAGTAAAGACAAAGAACTTGAAGGTGGTGTCAAACACGATAAAGTGAATCACAGTTTTAAGAATAATTGGAAAAGATGCCCAAGCTACCCCATTACTTCATCTCATTGGAGGTAGCATAATTATGCATAACAAACTATTCATAAAGGAATAGAAAACATATTTTTAAATAACATTTTATAAAATTAAAAGATATAAGCGTCATTGCTTGCTGAATGGCATGTCGGATGTGGCTAGTGCCACAGTTAGACAGCTTGGTACAGCGACAAAAGCCCTGTCACGGGAGGTGGGGGATCTCTTTCTTAAGGATGCCTGGAGGGTGCTACATGGGAGTGCAGATACTCTTATTTATCTATGGTCCATGGATCCTATTCACTGATGGATTATGCATTTGTGGGTGAGGTGAGATCTGACAGGTTGTCAAGCATGGAGTATCCGAATAGATTATTATCGGGCCACTCGCCTATTGTGTTGGAATTGGTTCAATAAGACGCTTGTCCGCTTATACCCAAGTCCAAATTGATAGCTGGATATTAGAAGACTTTGGGTCCAGGGTATCACTGGGAGAGAGCGTATGTCGGTTTCTTGAGAAAAATTGGGGCACCACGGCACAGAGGTCTACAGAGTGGGAAGCCCTGAAGGTTTTTATAAGAGGGCTATGCATATCCATGTGTGTGGGGGTCTCTAGGGTCCTCAGTCAGGAAATGAAGAATCTTGAACTGAAGGTTTGCGCGCAGCCCTACAGATAAGGGGTGTATTGGGCACTTTTACTCACTGAAAATAGGCGAATACTCCCCAAAAAGAAAAATAGGGAGCAAAAATACTCCCAACAAAAAATGGGAAACAGGCACATATGACCTTGTGCTCTATGGGTATGTTTGGACCATCAGTGAAACGTAGTACCACAGGAAGAAATTGCTATTATTGCATCCTGGAAGACATAAACATGTATCTTGTAATGTGTATAACTAGGTGCAAAGAAATAATTATTACAAGAACATTTTTGTTTCCCAGTGCAAACATATTTTGACTTGCTCATAAAATACTCCCTTTGGGAATTGGAATTACATTTTTACTCCCTAAAAAATCCTTTTACTCACAACTTTAGTAAATGGGGAGTAAAATGCTCCCACTTCAAAATCTTATCTGGAGCACTGGATGCGCGACTGGACCAAGAACTGGCAAGAGGGAGGGTGCAGGCTGATGTGCTGACTACCGTGATAGAGGAGCTAAAACAAAGCGAGTCACCGCTTGGACACCCATTAATATGCTGGATATGTGACTCAAACGTACTCGGAGGGAGATAAAGTAGGTACATTATTGACCTTGTTAGTCAGGAAGGAATGGGGGCTGCAACAGTGTGACGGTGTTCGTCGACCAGAAGGGACAGTCACTATGGATAATGATGGGATTTGCGCTGCGTTCTGACACTTGGACGCCACTCTAAATCAGGAGAATGAAGGGTTTGGTGCCCGTCAGGCAACTCAGTGGATGGGGGAAGGTGAGTTAACAATAGTGGATGATGATCAGATGGAAAAGTTGAAAGGGGATTTTGAGGTGCAAGAGGTGGCAAGAGCAATTAGCAGTCTGTCCCGTGGTAAAACACTAGGGACAGATGGTATCTCGGTGGAAGTGTGTAGGGAATATGTTGATATCCTGGCCCCTACATTACTCAAAAGTTTTCTGGCGGATAAGTCGAGAGGGGATGGGGGATCCCAGAATCCATGCTGGAAGCACTGGTAATAACTTGGACAAAAGAAGGGAGAGATCTGGCCGAGTGTGTGTCATATTAACCCTTGTCTATGATAAATGTGGATGTTAAAATGATGTGTAAGTGTTGGCAAGCCGTTTGTCTCTGCTTATGAAGACCTCGGTTCATCCTGACCAGACTGGATTTATCCCAGGGACATCCACAATGAATAAGGCTTTTCACTCCATCTCATGGGAATTCAATGGATGGTTTTGGAGAAGATGGGCCTTGCGGTCTGCTTTATCGAGCGGGTGAAGCTTCTATATGAAGGTTCATCACCCAAGGTACAGGTGAACAAGTTTATTTCCCCCCCATGGCAGGTGATAAGGGAACGCAACAGTGGTGTTCATATATCATAGGGTTTTTCCTATGATATTTGCATTTTTCTTTGAACCTCTGGGAAGAGTGTATCGACACTGACATGAGAACACGGGTTTTCTACTGGGATGGAACAGACACGGTATATCCCTGTATTCAGATGATGTGTTATTATACATGCAGAACCGAGCGGCAAACCCCTGTCATGCTATGAACATGATTGAAGAGTTTGGTGAGCCATCTGGACTGGTTGCTATTAAGTCCAGGTTGGCCACTTATGTGTTGCCTAACGACGCAAGCACAATTTGGGATGGAGATGTCGGCCACAGGATTCTAATATCTGGGAATGTTAGTTTGGATTGGGAGTGGAGGTATAGCCAGAACGTAGGGAAATGAACTGCAGCTTTTTGAAAGACTCACAGAATTTTCGATTAAGTTTCCCATTTCTTTGGTCGGCCGGGTGGCCTTGGCGAAGATAATTATGCTGCCCAGATTATTGTGTGTTTTTCAAGTAATGCTGATGGTTCTGAAGGCAGCCTGTTTACGCCCATTGCATAGTATCTTAGCTAAGTTTCTATGGAAGGCCGAGACCCAGAGGATTGCTTTAGTTACCTTACAATTGCCAGCAGGTAAAGGAGGGAGTGGGGCACCAGATTTTAGAGCATACTACGGGGCATCAATCCTACAGCACATGGTGGAATGGTTTGTCCAACCACACAAGGATCGCAACACGGTCTGGATAATGAAGGAGTCAGAGCCATATTGAGTCCTGGAAATGCAGTGGGGGGGAGGGAGCTCTGGTATCTCCTTACCCCTCTGCGTACTGCCATTCAGGTGTGGTGGAAGGCCACTGTACATGCGAGACAGAGGTTCTCCTTTTTACAGGTTGCACCCCTGAGTTGGGAAGAAGGGGGTGGCGACTGGACAACTGGGATGAGGTGGGATCATGGACGATTTGTAAGTGAGGGACAGGGCTATACCATTAATGGATTTCAAGACTGCCCATCGTTTGGTATTCCTGAGGTGGGTTTCCCGAGAAACCACGTATCCATGGGATGAATGCAACCCTCTTACAACTAGTGGAAGGGGGAAGTGCATTTCGGAACTGTATGGGGTGAATAGGGTTGAATGTGACAATACAGCTGTAGAGCTCAGACTTAAATGTGAAATGGGCGCGGGTGAGCAATTCTCAAATAACGACTGGACTAGGTTACTTGAACATGTGAAGCGGGTTTCCAGAAATATCAAATTTCAATGGATACAATACAAAATAGTGCGACGGGCATACATCACCCCGATGAGTGTAGTTAAGCTGGCAGTTGGACCGAACCCGAATTCTTGGAGATGTAAGAGAGAGATGAGGGCTTTCTTACACATGTGATGTGTATGCGATTGGGTTGTAGAATTCTGGGACGATATCTGCTTGGATGTGTTTGAATTAATTGTGATGAGGGTTCAACTCACGATTAAACATTGCTTGTTATGGCTACTACCTTGTGGGAAGGGAAGGCGAGGGAAAGCTGTGGCTAAATTCCTGGCACTGGGAGTACTGCTAGCCAAAATATAGTGTGGAAGTCACAGGGTGGACCCAAGGTGGGAGATTGGCACAGGGCACTGCGCAAATGGGTGAGGACTGAAAGTAATCTGAGTGAACGAGTGCACCCAAGGGAAGGAACTGATTTGCCATTGCTAGTTTCGACATATATCATGTCTTCCTCAGGACCATATGGCATACAAAATATGCTATGCAATTCATGTACATGCTGTCTTCACTGGATATCAGTACGATATATAATGAATAAATAAATATCTCAAATCTTTTTTGTTGTAATAGAGGGTGCATTTACGTGATTCCACCCATGGCACAGAGTTGCCTGTAAGGTGATAGAACATAATAATTACCACGGATGTAAAAAAATATATCGTTGCAACAACAATTGTGCTCAATTCGCTCTCTGTATGGCTGTGAATTGTAAATCATTCCAAGCAATGTCTTAGTTCTGCTCCCATAATCAATGGAGTCCATACTGGTTCATAAGGAATATACCTATATCCGCATGAATTCTGCTCTGTATATACGTTCACTGGCTAGGCTCAATATTGGGGGCTGGATTACAAGGAGAGTTAAATTAAATGTGCATACCATTTTTTCAGAAGTATGAAGTTTTCCTCCGCTATTTATCAGATGCACATGTCGTCGCCATTTTTTCTTATTTATGTCTGCATCTATAAACTGCTCTGTGAACAAAAGGTATCTCAATTTCCCAATGGACCTCATAGCAAGTAGGGCGGTGCAGTAAAAAGCAGCGGTAATACAGTGGTAATGCCATTATTGCTGCATTACCGCACCACCCAACTACGGGTTTGGAAGTAAGGTGGAGGAAATCCTCCAGTGAGAAGCTGGAGGTATTTCCTCCACCTAAGTGCCAAATCATGGCAAAATTGGCAGAATTACCGCCAGTTGAAATTCGGTCTGTGGTAATTCCGCCAAAATCCCCATGGAGTCTCCAGTTAATAGGGACTAACACCGCCTACCACCAAATGTAATCCGGTGGTAAATCCACCAGACCAAGTGGCGGTAACAGTAATTCTGTTGAGTGGATTTACCACCAGAATACCACCAAACGTTTAATGAGGCCGGTATTAAAACACCCTCTTGTCATTGCAAGCAAGTAAGAACACACTTTGGCAGTGTTCCCATGCCTTGCATGATAGATACTTCAGAGCTGAGAGCCACTGTCTGTTCACGTTGCAGTAGGCGGCCATTTCCTTTAGGGAAGACTTGTCCTCCCGTCTCTCGCTTGGAATGGCTGATTTGCTTCGTCTTCGTAGCGATCACTCTGTGATTGAGCACTGCGCAGTGCATGCTTGATTTGTGCATTTCATTATTACTTTGCAGCGAAGGGTGGCAGTGTTATAATTCGCAAATCTTATTTCTACAAACATGTATCTTTGCATAGGTACAATTATTGCTGGTTTTGTTTTGCATGTCTGCCCTGTCACCGTTTTCCATTTTTTTCGTCGCTGCGTCTGTTATTTGATTCCGGGTTTCCTCTTCAGAATCTCTCCGACATATGGAGCTCGTGACAATTACTACCTAAATTTAATGAACATTTGTTGAACGTTTGAGTGATTTTCTGTGTAAAAAGGAACCCTCGATGCAATGATCTGCGTTGTTGTAAAGATAGTTGACAGATCTCTCCTGCAGACATCTTTTCTTGTAACATCCTTGAATCCTCCCTCACATTGATTTTCCAGAGCACACATTATAGCTGACTACCAGGAAAGCAGGTGTTACTGTGAGAACTCACATAATTAACTGAATATGGATCCACCCCATAAGTTCACATCACCAATCAAACCTTTGTAATCTATTAGCAACCTGGATGGATGTGGCAGCCAATCAGGCTGCCCCAAACCCAGCCTCCAACTAAAAATCTAAGCTTGGTTTTGGAGCAAGCTGCGCGCTGCTCACACCTGCCGGCCATCTTTCCTGCCTCACCACGCTGCTTCCTGTCCAGAACCCTATCTCCCCCTGCCAGGCTCCCACTTACGTTGCTGTTGCGATGCCTCTACGCCACTCTTCACCAGCCCTTGGGCTGCCAAGGTAATGTAAGAGGGGATCCGCATGGAACCCTGCCTTGCATTTCAATGGTGGCCATGTTGGGTAAGTATGTGTATCAAACCAACTCACCCAGCACCTTATCTGTCACCTCAAACCCGACTCCAAAACCATCATCCTGGGCGATTTCAATCTTGACTATGCTGACCCACTCCACAAGAGTGTGGACTCCCTTACCAGCTCCACCTCTGTCACAGATTTTTCCCCAAAAATCCTTGTCACACTCACATCCTAGGACATACTCTCAACTGGATATTGGACCACAATTGTTATGCCACAATTCTCTCCAACACTCACTGTGCATGGTCCTACCACAACATCATCATATTCACCATCCCACCCACAACAAATACATCTCTCATCCTATCTGTCTGGCCCCATCATCTCATGCTGCATTTGCAACCTCATTAGTGACCGTCTCAAACCATTACTCGCGAATCCTCTCCCCCTCCCACTAACACTTGCAACATTGATTCCCCAGTCAACCATTACAACACTTTGCTTGCCTCAGCTATCAACACACTAGCCCATCTCACTAACCATGCGCTCCAAGAAGCGGCCTAGCAAAGAAATCTGGTGCGGTAGAGTAAATCTCACTTCACAGCCCTTTCGAGGGCTTACAAAAGAGCCATCCAAGCCACCAAAGCATTGGCCTATAACAATCGTATCAAAGCTGCAGCATCGTACACCTGTGAACTCGTCACTATCTTACATGAATTGGAATCTCTGGTGCCTCCTGCTTCTACCATGATGCGGTAGAGTAAATCTCACTTCACAGCCCTTTCGAGGGCTTACAAAAGAGCCATCCAAGCCACCAAAGCATTGGCCTATAACAATCGTATCAAAGCTGCAGCATCGTACACCTGTGAACTCGTCACTATCTTACATGAATTGGAATCTCTGGTGCCTCCCGCTTCTACCATGATCAAAAACGACACCTGGTGTGGAGAAGTTCAAAATGCACTCCTTGTCAAAATCGACCTTCTCAGAAGCAAAATCCAGCTAAAATTGGCTTGTATCAGCCCCACATCCCCTCCAACACCCCGCACCTGCCCCCCACACACCTCTCTTTGATTCCCACCCAGTCACTGAAGCTGATGAATATTTTAAAAGGCTTCAAAACATTCAGCTTTAGAGGCGACACTTGCACTGCGCCTTTCATCAAGGAATGCGCCGACCTCCTATTACCACAAATCACAGCCATTATCAATGCTTCCTTTGCCTCTGGCTCAGTCCCTACCTGTCTCAAGGAGTCTTGGATCTCAATCATCCTTAAGAAGCCGTCACAAGACCCAGCCCTCCCCACCAACTACCGACCCATCACCACAGTTCCCTTCTTGCTAAACATCATCGACCGAGCTGCATACATCCAAATCCAGTGACACCTCGAGCAAAACCACATCCTCAGCCCTCGTCAATCCGGCTTCCACCCTAAACATGGCACAGAAACAGCATTACTCGACCTCAAAACCAGCTCGACAACTCCAGAGACTATGAGACCCTCTCCCTCCTCATGCTTCTAGACTTATCAGCCGCATTCGACCTCGTCAACCACTCGACACTCTGCCTCTACCTCCCCCTCTCTGCACCCTTCTCCACTACTGCCACCACCTGGATTGCATTAATCATGGCCTATCGCACCTCCAAAGTCTTCTCGGATAATCACTCAGCTAACCCTCCCACCACCACTTGTGGGGTACCCAAGGACCCTGTGTCTCACCCACACTTTACAGTGTATACACCAAACCTCTCTTCGACCACCTGGACTCACTCAGCATCAAGTTTACGAATTACACTGACACCCAAATCCTCATCCCCCTAACTGGCACCTACCTCTAGCACTCTTTGCAAATTAACCCACCTATGAAATTATCCAAATCTGGATGGCCATCCACCACCTTTGATTCAACAACGACAAAACAGAATTTCTCCTCGTAGGCAACCGAGTCCGCATGGCCAATCTGAACCCAGCCTATCAATCATTCATCATCGACAACCACGCCATTCATGTCTCTCCTGCAGTCACGACTCTTGGATTCCAACTAAACGCCACTCTTGAGCCTGTCACACCATGTCAAAGCTATTGCCTCTTCCGCCACGTATGGCCCCAAACTCATCAACGCAGCAGAACCTTCCTATCTACCAATAACTGCCTCAACATCGCGAGGGTCACCATTGGTTCCAGACTGGAGTACTGTAACTCCCTCCTTGGCGGTTCAATGGAAAAAAAGTTCAAAAACTACAAATTGTGCGGTACAATGCTATGCACGCAGCCCTTGGCATCGACAGACATGATCACATAGCTGCAAGGATAAAAGCTCACTGGCTCCCTGTCAGAGAAAGGATACATTTCAAAATTTTCCACATTACTCACTTACAATGTCTTTCAAACACTGCAACGAGCTACCAGCCCAGAGGCTAACCAGACCCACCACCACCAGGCCTACTCACACCGTATACCGCACCCGTCTAACCATTCCCAAGTTCAAAAGAACCAAATCGGGAGGCTCTAGCTTTCCAGTCTGTCCTGCCACTCACAAACTCACTCCCCTCTGCTCTAAGAGCCGAACCATACTACAGCACTTTCCTCAAACTACTAAAGACTCACCTCTTCTACTAGTGCAACCTACCGTTTGTTAGCTGTTTTTGTTCCCTCAGGTAACTAGCACCTAGATGCCCCACAGTTAGCACGCTCCTACAAATGTAAAATAAATAAATAAATACAAATAAACAATGGGTTGCATTCTTGCAAATACTTTGCTGTCAGCACCCTTTTTAGAAACCCAGAGTGATAATAGCAATATTGCGCACTCCCGCAGGCTTCACCGCCTAGCAACGACACCAGGGTCGGGCGTTAATTTGGGCCGTGGGACATCACTGTCTGGTGAAGCCTAGAGGAGGGGTGATCATTATTTAAGTAAGACTGTATTTGTGAGTCGCTGTGGAACAGGATACAAAAAGAAGAATGCGTGCCAAAAAAACAGGCGTCCTTAGCGGTTCCCGCGAGCGGACCTCGTAATGAGGCGGTAGACCTGTCTAAAATCTAAATGGTAGACCTAATGCCTCAATTGCAGGATGCTGAATGCACTAAAAGATAGTCCTCCCGAATGGACTAAAATACAGACTGCCAAGTGCTTTTAGAATGCCACTAACACATATAAGCTAAAGACATTCTAAGAATTCTCAGATGTAATGAAAAAGTTCACTTTTTGAATGACCTAAATTAAAATTAAAAAATGAAGAATGTCTAACTGAATTTCTGAATAAAATAAAAGTTGACTCTATCTAAAACTGAAAATGAATGACTAAGCAGTATCAAACATGTAATCGTTGCTGGACAAAGTCACCTAAGAAATCAAAGATGTGCTAGTATGTTATAAGGTATACCAACTAAAATCAAAGGTACTGCTTTAGTAAGAAATATCCTCTGTCACATCTCATCCAGATCAACCTTTATTCACATGCTCACCATAAGTACCTACACTGGCACAGATTGAGACAATTCCCAATCTCAGTCTTTTGTAATCCCTCTCCCCTTCAAAGTCATCACTCCTTGCTATGGTAGCTGTATTGATCTCTACCCCCATCTCCCCTTTCTCACATTCATAAAACCTCACAGTACTTGTGTCTCACACCTTCTAATTGTAATTGTAATTGGTTATTTATAACGCGCTTAATACCCAGAGGTTTCTAAGCGCGGACCCGGGGATCGAACCTGTATTGCTCCATGTCGTCTTGCTTCCAAGATGAGCACGTTGCCCCTGAGCTATCTTCCCGAGACAATTAAGGGTGGATGATATTTCTCAATTGCCTTCTGCAGGGAAATTGTTGGATTGCAGGCAAAATTCACCCGATCTGCCAATTGCACCTGGAATTGGCACAGAATTGCCCACCCACAATTATGCTTTACCCAAAATTGTACTTTGGGCCTCATTACGGGTCCGGCGGTAACTGTGCCGGTGCTACCAGAGGGTTGCCGCCGGACCTGTAAATATTTACCAGCGCCTGACTTCCCGGTGCCACTGGGAGATTATAACCCTGGCGGCCCAGGAAGTCAGGCGCGGGTAAAATGTAAGTCCCATTCCCATAGAGTCCAATAGGACTCTATGGGAGTGTGGACAAGGAAGTACCGGCACCGTTGCTCATGGTGCCAGTGCTTCTGTGACTGGTCTGCCTACCGTGACTGCTGTGCCCGGCAGGGTCAGACCTCTCGGGCACAGTGGCTCCGGCAGGCCTGTAATATGCCAGGCCGGAAACAAGGGTGCCGGTAAACTTACCGGCACCCTCGTTTCCCGCCCGGCAGGGTCATAATGAGGCCCTTTGTGTTTGTTTGAGACCAAAAAAACGAAATTTCAGGGGAAAATAAAATTTCTGCAAAAAAACACCACATGATGTGGTGTAAAATGTGTAAAACCACTGAGCCAGCAGAATGGAATCGCTGGCAAATGTAACCATTTCTCTTTCACCAGCAGTAATTTCATCCACCCCTACGAATAACAGGTGTACTTAGCGGTGCAAAAGACAATTTCAACAATGGTGTACCCAGTTCTTAAGAGCTAACATCAGCCTGGACACATTGTACAAGATTCACAAGCTATTCGTACCTGGAAAAGGCGGTCTGACCAATCAGAATCCGCCTTTCCCGGGCATGATTGTGCATTCACCGCCAGCGGCGGTGGAAAAAAAAAGTCAACAAAAATGGTTGCCGCCATAAAAATCGAAAAAGGGACTTTGTCCCTTTTTGGATGACGGCAGCCATTTTTTAAAAGGTTTTCAATGGCTGCTGTCATCCGATAAAGGACCTAGCGGCGAGCATATCTCCCATTGGAATAAAAAAAAAAGAAAATTATCCACAACCCAGGCAATCCCGGGGTGTGAATAACTTTTGTGCCCCGCTGCCATGCAGACATGACGTTTAACAGACCGCAGCCCGAGCTTATGCCCTCGCTTTGCTCGGCCCTACCAAAGCTTGGGCTTATGGGCTGCTAAAACGCTGGTTCATGGAAGTTATATTCAAGAACTCATATTGAAAATGTTAGACACCTTATCTTCACAGTAACACTAAAAAACGAATTGAAGACTCTGCATATGATTGACGAATGGGCAGAATAACGCCCAATCTGCTCTTCTACACTAAAGGCATGTCATTAATATGCCACAGACCCAAACGGGCCTCAAAGAAAGCTTGAGATCACACAATATCCAACACACACACCGAAACAATCCAAGCTTGTAAGAAAGGATGCATGAGGTTCAAACTGATCTTTAACCACCTCTCTGAGCTTAGTGCCGGTTTGTGCGTCAAATGGGCACCACTAAAGAAGCCTCATTTTGACTTCCCTGGCAATAGCCTAACAATCTGTACCAGAGATTCAGTCCTCACTATGATAGGCAAGTTAGCCCACCAGCTAATGCAGGCTCCCAGCGGTGCATAGAAACCTGAACAGACACCTAACTACTAATCATTATCACACCGGAAGGACGAAGACAGATGATGAGCATTAAACTGAGGTTTCTCACCCCAAACACAATGACTTTTGTCTACAACGTTTACTTGCCTGTAAGTGTAGTGGTTTTTCTCGTTGCCTTTTCATATATAAAGATTATATTTAAATTAGAAAAAAATATATGGGCATTCTCTCATTGGGTAAAGGTGAAAATAGTGTACTGTTCCTGTTACCAATATCACTACACCTCCTGAGAGATAAACCTGGACTACTCTGTCACTACAACCGTGTATTGAGCCTGGTGAGCTTGAGGAAAGCACTAGCAGTACCTAAGTCAGGAAGAGACACTAAGAACCCTGACCACATGGCTTAAGGGAAATGTCCCTAACACTGTGGTACTCTGTTCCAGTGTACCTACATTGGGTATACTGGGCCAAACACAAAATTGCCTGTGCAAATCTAGTTTTTGAAACCCCCATGCATCCCCCACCTCTGTAATGTTGTAAAGCTGAAACCATTATGATTAGACCAATAACAAAGTAACTCAGTAAGCTATTGGTAAAAATGTCAATGAGTCTGTACCCATGCCCACACCACAGCCACCACATGCCAACTTCTAGTCTCCCTGAATGCAACCATTTTAGCCAAAACCTACAGAGACATTTTAGCTATTACTGAAACGTGGCTTCATGAGGCTACCTCACATGCAGCCTCCATTGTGACTCCAGATGGTTATAGGCTTGTTAGGGCGGATCAAACCTAAGCCGAAGGCAGGGGGCTTGCTCTGATTTATAGAGAAACTTTGAATTTCCATTCAGTAGACACCCGAGCGCTAGACAATTGTGAACACGTCCTTACTAAACTTTGGGCCTCATTACGAGGTTGGAGGTAGCCATGGTGCAGTTAGCACTATGGCTACCCCCTTACTGCATTCCGGGTCCGGTTCTCGGAATAGGGACTTACCGGGACATTCCAACCTTGGAGGACCTGGTAAATCCCCATTCCCATTCGAGCCCCCATGGGGCTCAATGGGAATGGGGATGGAGCTAATAGCTCCCTGGTCCCTTAGCGGCAAAACCAGGCACCCTAAGTTGGACCCGCTAAGGGACCTCGTAATGCGGCAGTGAGGGGTTAACGGTAACAGCACCCTTGCCGTTCCCGTTAACCCCTTTCCACCGACCTAATAATGAAGCCATTTGTCTTAATTCTGACACATCTGTTAGTATATTGGTTTTTATAAAGACCACCTAATAAAAGACCTGATTTTGAGGAACAACTTCTGGCTTTATTGTCTAACTCTATCAAGCCACTCAATAGGTGAGTCAGCTACTTTAATCTGTGGGCAGATTCAGGGTCGGACTGGGCCATAAAATGGTCTCGGTCACCAATGAAAAAGTGGCCCACCTTTGCAAATTGCTATTAATTTTTTTTGTGACACTGTTTGAATAGTGACCAAGGTGGAGGTTTTTGATGAAGTGTGATGCATTTTAAAGAATATTTATTCAGCAACATTGGTCAAAACTACTAGCCGCAGAGTGAATTAACTCATCAAACTGGCCCAAACTGGCTAACAAAGTGGCCTACTTTGACCCAAAAAAGTGGGCCACACCAGCATTTTGTGTTTTTGGTTCGGCCATGGGCATATTGCCCTATAGGGCAGTCCGATCCTGGGCACATGATATCTCTTACAATGTAGCTACATCCCTCATACAGTCATTAACTGCCTTGGGGCTTCCACTGAATATTAACACACCCACTCATCGAGATGGTAACATCATTGACTGGGTCATATCTCGCAATGTTACCATATCTCCCCCAGTGACTTTTCTGTGCACCTGGTCAGATAATTTTTTTAATGTCATTTGATCTTTTTTTAACCAACCAAGCCAGTGTCGATAGAAATCCCAGAATATGCAAGAACCACAGGAATTACCACATCTGACTTTGCTTCCACTGCAAGACCTATTATTGACTCTTTGCATGTAACTTCTGAGATTGCAGAATTTGTAAACCAATAGCAACAGGTCACGTTCCAAGTTATTGACATGCTTGTGTTAGGAAAGATTTCTCTGTGCAGCACCTTTGCCTACATTTTTATGGACCTCCAAACTTTTACTTTTATTTTTCAATCTGACCTGCTCTTTTTGTAGCGCAGCTTCACCACGCTCGCTTTTGCTGATTTGTCATAGGGAAACTGACATGTTTTCAGGCTGTCAGTACTGGAAACATTGTTTTCCTTAGTCTTGTTCCATTGTTATCACTTTTGGTAACTTTTTTTTTAATCATTGTACAATGCATTTTACAATGCAGTACAATGGGGTACACTTTTTGTTTTACCCTAGACTAACACTCAGAGGATTTCTTGTTACATTATGTGTGCCTAAGGAATAAGCTAGTGGCAGCAATTATTTTTTGCTATTTTTTAGTACATTTTACTTTAGCCTTACCGCGTTTACCACGTTTGGCTACCTACTGTGGCTAGTGTCCAAACATGGCCGTGCCATGAGGTTTTTCGTTTGTCCCTTGGCCATCTTGTCACTAACCCTTCTTCCTGGCCTGTCAGGCCAGGAAAATCCTTATATGGACTCCCAGAGCCGGGGAAAGCAGAAGCTTTTCGTGTGCTACTGTCATGATTCCTGCTCCTCATGTGCCCAGCCATCCAAGATGTCAGGCTGGAGCCAGGCCACGATCACCTACATGGCCCTCAAGGGCCTCTCCATCCCTCCAAAGACCCTCTTGGAGTCAGACTGGCGCTTGTGGCACCAGACTCACTCACTCCCATAGGATAACATTGGGGATTGGACTTGTAGTGCTTTGATGGGGACAAGATGGATGCCCCCACATATTTCGGTTCCCAGAACTGCATGTGTGGTCTAGTCTTTTGGGTGTGGTTCAGCCCAGAGGCACCTGGGATACCCAGAGACTATTTAAGCCATGCCCAGGCTGAGAAACATGCTTTGTGTTTTCTGCACCTGCAGCGTGACACTCACCGTGTTCGGATCGGTCTCCAGTAGGCCTGCATCTTTCTTCTGCACTCAGCTCCTGCAAGAACAAGAACACCTTTAGGAACAGCCTTACCTTGCAGCACTTCTGCCCATCATTCATCGCTTCTTCTGTTCTGCGGGCATCTTCGGCAGTGTCATTCCCGTCCCGGCATGCCGCTTCCTAAGGAAAAGGGAAAAGAACAGAAAAAAGGCATTGGTAAGCATTCAGCAAATCTTCGCTTATTTTTAAAGACTGCACGAGCTTCAAACGCTTACCTGAATCCCAGTGTCATGATGCCTACCCCCGGAGCACCAGGCCAGGCCCAGCACCCCCGGGAGCAGGCATCATGCCCCCGGGTAAAAGCCCAGCGGCCCCTTATAGGGGCTCTTTGGACTCTGTCCTGGCACCTTTGGCACCAGGCTCATGTTAGACATCAGTCCTGGCGCCATAGGCGCCAGGCTCATAAAGGAAAGTGTTTGGTGCACTTACCTGATGCAGACCGTGCTGCATACTCACCTGATTCAGACCATGCTGCATGAAGACCCAAGCCAAATGAGGCTTAGGAGGGACTATTTTACTGAAGGGACTATTTTGTTATTTGGGTGGGGCTGTGGAAGAATACTTACCTAGGACTTCTTCCAAGGCTATTTAAGCCACGCCCGGACAGCCACACGTGCTTCGCGTTGTTCTGCATCCCAGCAGCTGAAAGCTCACCGTGTCGGCTCCTGCACCTGGACTCCAGCCACGCCCGCCTCAAACCTGGAATACCTGTAAGGAAAGAAGAGAAGAGAAAGGTGAAAACCAAGAACTTATTCAAACTTCTTACCTGTATCCGGAATCTTTACACCAGCATTCTTGAAGAAAGACTTCCATTTAAAAGCATTGCGTTGCTCGCTGCAGCGCCGCGCTTCACTCACCTGTTCTCGAGACATCTCCCGGCTCCATCTCGGCTGTCAGCACCGGTCGCCACATCTCTGCACCTAGGGGAGAGAAGAAGAGACAAAAGGTGAGCAGAGGGAACACAGGAGGAAAGCCGAATTTTCAGCCATAATACTTACCGGCTTTTCTTGGTGAACCATTCCACATTTCGGGTCGGCGTCGCTTCGTTGGCAGGTACAGCACCCCGGCCCCTATGGGGAAAGGACAAAAGACATTACTGGGGAATTATAAAGACATTTAGAGGGGTCGCCCTCATCACTAACTCACCTGATTTTACCATCGGCAATTTAACCCCTCAACGCATCGCCTTCGTTCTGCACCTGAAAATAAAGGACAGATCACAGGTTAGGAAGACAACATAAAAAGAGGCTCACACTTGAACTTTTGAATCTTCATACTTACGGCGTATCGCTCAGAAAAGTCAAGTGGATTTTGCCAGCGCCATTCTGAAAACAAGTGAAGTAACTGGACAAACGCGCGCCCCTGCACCAGAAGCAGGATGGAGAGTTCATCCTTCCAAACCATAAGGTGAGCTTAAACCGGGGGTTTTGGAGGAAGTCAGAGAAGAACGAAGAGGGAAAGGGGGAGCAAAAACACCATTCTGCAGACAGTTAATCCCCTTTCTCATCTGCAGAAGGATATTCCTACGGGCCAGACAAGCAAGATTTGGGGGTCCTGTTCAATCGGTGGTCCGAGTTCTGCGCATCACGCTTGAAGAGGCCACAGCAACCCAGACTAGACCAGCGCCTCCGTGGGAGCCAGGTGAGCGTTACAGAACGCGAAGCCTTCCTACAAATTCCCACCCAGGCGCTATGGAAACTTCTGAGACTGACCAGTTGGCCCAACTACTGGGGGAATTACGGGCCGAAGTACACGCCGCTCGTCAAGAGACTAATACTCTCAGGAGGGAAGTGATTGTAACAAAGGAAAGAGCTGATGACCTGGCTAGACAGCTTTTGCAAGGTCAAGCTGGACAAACTCCTTTACCCAGTTCCGGGGGGAACCCCGCTCCTGTGCTTTCCCGTAACCCGGTGCAGATTAATCTACCTGGAAACATGCCGCTGGCCCCACCCGAACTCTTTGCTGGGGACCCCAAACGATTCGCGGTATTCATGAATCAGTGTCGTTTGCATTTCCTATGCAGATCTGGGGCCTTCCCTAATGACCAGACCAAGGTAGCCTTTGTATTGTCATATCTCAGCGGCAGTGCTGCCGATTGGTCAGTTCCACTGGTAACTCAAGATGACCCGATTCTTCGTGATTTTCAAGGATTTCAAGCAAGCATGGAAAGGTTATTTGCTCGTCACTCCCAGGGGCAGGCTATGGATGACGAACTTCTATCTCTGCGACAGGGCAATCAAGACCTCCTATCCTACATTGCAACCTTTAATAGACTAATTGTGGAAACTGGGTGGCCAGAGGATAAAAGAATCACGGTATTTTATCGAGGTCTACGCAGAGAACTTAAAGATGTCCTGGCCCAAGTTGTAAATCCGCCCCAAGAATGCTCAGAATATATAGACTTAGTGGTCCAATTGGATCACAGACTGCAAAACAGAAAAGCAGATCGGTCCAAGTTTGAGACCCGGGTGTTGGTCAAGACCCACGCTAACCTCAAGGGGGCTGAAGCCTCTGAGCCAATGCAAATCGGAGGGGTTAAAGGACCTCTAACTCAAAAGGAACGCGAAAGAAGACGGCAGATGCAATTATGTCTTTATTGTCGGTCCTCTGGACACTTTCTACGAGATTGCCCGGCAAAGCCGCCCAAGAAGGTGGTAGGAGCCACTGCTAAAATCCATGAAAACTCTGTATCGGGAAACGACCACACCCGACAAGCGTAGGGGTCTGCTTGCCGAGCTTGAAAACTAACTCTCAGACCTCGCATTTCATTGTGCCAATGGTCCTCGTAGATCCGGAACAGCCTAAGCGGTTGCATGCAATAAAGGCATACATACATCAATAGTGGGGCTATAGGAAACTATGTGGATCGTGAATTGGTCTCCAGGACTAACCTCCCTCTGCCTCCTAAAACCAGCAAAGATGTTATCACCACAGTTGATGGAACCAAAATTACCTCTGGACCGGTAACGCATTCCACAGCTGAGGTGACACTTGTAGGTCCGGACGGCCATCGGGAGGCAGTTGTGTTTGATGTAATCAAGGCTCCACAGTTTCAGGTTATTCTCGGAATCCCTTGGTTAGAGACACATAATCCTCGAATTGATTGGCGAGCGAAGAGAATAACCTTCCCGGATTGTGCACAAACCTGCTACCCAGAAAATCTGAAGATCAGTCTAGCATCAGTAACCTCTGTCTCCATGCAACTACCTCCGGAATACCAAGACTTTCAGGACGTCTTCCAAAAGGAACAGGCCAACACGTTACCTCCTCACAGATCGTACGATTGCCAAATTGATCTGGTGCCCGGTGCACAACCCCCTTGTAGTAGGATTTATGCCCTTACTGAACCGGAGAATCTGCATTTGAGACAATATTTAGATCAATACCTAGCCAATGGTTTCATTCGCCCGTCAAAGTCTCCGGCATCCTCGGCTTTGTTCTTCGTGCCAAAAAAACAAGGCAACCTTAGAACTTGTATCGATTACCGCGAATTGAACCAGATAACTGTTAAAAATCGTTACCCTCTGCCTTTGATCCCTGAACTCCTTGACCAGGTGAAGGACGCTTGCGTATACACCAAGTTAGATCTCCGGGGGGCTTATCATCTGGTACGAGTAAAAGAAGGCGACGAATGGAAAACGGCCTTCCATACAAAATATGGACTATTCGAATACCAGGTGATGCCTTTCGGGTTGTGCAACGCGCCTGCTGCCTTCCAATTCTTCATGAACGATGTCCTTCGGGAACTCATCGATGTCTGTGTTGTTGTGTATATCAATGACATTCTGGTGTACTCCTCTTCGGAATCAGATCACAGAAAACATGTCAGGGCCGTCCTAGAGAAATTGCGCCAGCACAAACTGTTTGCAAAGCTGGAAAAATGTGTTTTCCATACCACTGAGGTTCAGTTTCTTGGATTCATCCTGACACCTAAAGGGGTCCGAATGGACTCACGGAAAGTGGATGCCATCCTCAAATGGCCATCACCTAGTTCGGTGAAAGGTGTCCAAAGCATGCTTGGTTTTGCCAATTTTTATCGCAGGTTTATCCCGGAATTTTCACGTGTGGTGCAACCCATCACTTGCGGAAAAATAAAAGTTTTGAATGGACCGAGGAAGCTGAACAGGCCTTTCAGGAATTGAAAGCTAAATTTACGTCCGCACCTATTTTGAAACACCCGCGTCCCGGTCTCCCATATATAGTCGAAACCGACGCGTCCAGCTTAGCCATGGGAGCTGTCCTGTCTCAGAGAGACCCCGAAACCAACCAACTGCACCCTGTAGCATTTTGGTCCAGAAAGTTCTCGCCGCCGGAGATAAATTATGCAATCACCGATAAGGAATTATTAGCCATTAAGTGCGCCTTTAAGGCTTGGCGGCATTATCTTCTTGGCGCCAGGCATACCATCACCGTGATCACTGATCACCGAAATGTACAATATTTAAAAACTGCCAAGGCTCAGTCTTCACGACAGCTCCGATGGGCTTTGTTCTTTGCTGAGTTTGATTTTGTAATCACTTACCGTCCCGGCTGTAAGAATGGCAAAGCGGATGCGCTATCTCGAATTGGAATGGGAGAAATGGACACAAACTCAGAACCTGTGCCGATAATTCCCGAACAAAGAATTTTGGGGACAACCACTTCACAAACCCTTGAAGACATTCAAGCACGGGTAAAACAATTCCTGGACTCTTCAGCCTTGCAGGATTGGATCAAAAGGGGGTCTTACTTTTCAGTCAACGATGGCTTACCTTACTTCCAAGGACGCTTATTTTTGCCAGAAAAGGAATTACAAGAACTGGTTATTTCCCGTCATCATGATACTCTGATGGAAGGACATCCTGGCATTGCCAAAACAGAGGAAAAAATTGAACGACAATTCTGGTGGCCTTCCTGGCGAAAGGATATTAAATCTTTCGTGATGTCCTGTGGAGATTGCGCCCAAAACAAAGGTCAAAAAACAAAACCCGCCGGTCTTCTTCAACCCTTAGACATTCCACCAGCACCTTGGCACACCTTGTCACTAGATTTTATCACGGACCTGCCCTCTTGTAATGGATACAATACTATTCTGGTTGTGGTGGATTTATTTTCCAAGATGGCCCATTTTATTCTGTTGAAAGGATTACCTTCAGCTTTTGTTCTTGCCAAGGAATTCCTCGAAAATATCATCCGTTTGCATGGATAACCGTCCATACTAGTCTCCGATCGGGGAAGCCAGTTCATTTCTCATTTTTGGAAAAAGTGTTGTCAACTGGCACAAATCGACGTAAGACTCTCAACCAGCCACCACCCACAGACCAATGGTCAGACGGAGAGAACGAACCAGACCCTTGAACAATATCTACGATGTATGTTGCACCAATCGGAGGGTAATATGGAAGGATATTTTATGGGTGGCTGAATATGCATACAATAACTCGATACACTCTGGAACTGATCAGAGCCCCTTTTATACCCTATATGGACATCACCCTCGTACTTCAGACTTGGACTCACCTTTGAGCCTTGAAATGCCCGCAGTGGACCATTTGCATTCTACGATTACTCAAGCCTTCAAGGATGCAACTGCACAGTTACAACATGCGAAAGGGAAATACAAAAAGAATGCGGATCTGCATCGAAGAGAGGCGCCTCGATACCAAATAGGGGATCAAGTATGGTTGGCTACCAAACACTTATCGCTCAAGGGACCTCGGACTTTTAATCCAAGGTATTTAGGCCCTTACTCAATCAAAGCTATAATTAACCCAGTGGCAGTCAAGCTAGATCTACCAGCTAACATGCGGAGTCACCCCGTTTTTCATGTGTCACTTTTGAAACCAGTGCAACCAGGAACCAGATTAATAAAGCCACCAGAACCAATCCAGATAGATGGGGAGCCTGAATTCGAGGTGAAGAACATTTTGGATTCTAAGATCTCAAAATCAAAACTTTTCTATCTAATTGATTGGAAGGGGTACGGGCCTCAGGAAAGGTCTTGGGAACCCAGCGACCACGTACATGCACCTCGGCTACTAAAGAGGTTCCATCGGAATTTCCCAAACAAACCGAAACCTCCAGAGGGAATGACCTTGGGAGGGGCTTGGGGGGGAGTGCTGTCATGATGCCTACCCCCGGAGCACCAGACCAGGCCCAGCACCCCCGGGAGCAGGCATCATGCCCCCGGGTAAAAGCCCAGCGGCCCCTTATAGGGGCTCTTTGGACTCTGTCCTGGCGCCTTTGGCGCCAGGCTCATGTTAGACATCAGTCCTGGCGCCATAGGCGCCAGGCTCATAAAGGAAAGTGTTTGGTGCACTTACCTGATGCAGACCGTGCTGCATACTCTCCTGATGCAGACCATGCTGCCTGAAGACCCAAGCCAAATGAGGCTTAGGAGGGACTATTTTACTGAAGGGACTATTTTGTTATTTGGGTGGGGCTGTGGAAGAATACTTACCTAGGACTTCTTCCAAGGCTATTTAAGCAACGCCCGGACAGCCACACGTGCTTCGCGTTGTTCTGCATCCCAGCAGCTGAAAGCTCACCGTGTCGGCTCCTGCACCTGGACTCCAGCCACGCCCGCCTCGAACCTGGAACACCTGTAAGGAAAGAAGAGAAGAGAAAGGTGAAAACCAAGAACTTATTCAAACTTCTTACCTGCACCCGGAATCTTCACGCCAGCATTCTTGAAGAAAGACTTCCATTTAAAAGCATCGCGTTGCTCGCTGCAGCGCCACGCTTCACTCACCTGTTCTCGAGACATCTCCCGGCTCCATCGCGGCTGTCAGCACCGGTCGCCACATCTCTGCACCTAGGGGAGAGAAGAAGAGACAAAAGGTGAGCAGAGGGAACACAGGAGGAAAGCCGAATTTTCAGCCATAATACTTACCGGCTTTTCTTGGTGAACCATTCCACATTTCGGGTCGGCGCCGCTTCGTTGGCAGGTACCGCACCCCGGCCCCTATGGGGAAAGGACAAAAGACATTACTGGGGAATTATAAAGACATTTAGAGGGGTCGCCCTCATCACTAACTCACCTGATTTTACCATCGGCAATTTAACCCCTCAACACATCGCCTTCGTTCTGCACCTGAAAATAAAGGACAGATCACAGGTTAGGAAGACAACATAAAAAGAGGCTCACACTTGAACTTTTGAATCTTCATACTTACGGCTTATCGCTCAGAAAAGTCAAGTGGATTTTGCCAGCGCCATTCTGAAAACCAGTGAAGTAACTAGACGAACGCGCGCCCCTGCACCAGAAGCAGGATGGAGAGTTCATCCTTCCAAACCATAAGGTGAGCTTAAACCGGGGGTTTTGGAGGAAGTCAGAGAAGAACGAAGGGGGAAAGAGGGGAGCAAGCACACCATTCTGCAGACAGTTAATCCCCTTTCTCATCTGCAGAAGGATATTCCTACGGGCCAGACAAGCAAGATTTGGGTGTCCTGTTCAATCGGTGGTCCGAGTTCTGCGCATCACGCTTGAAGAGGCCACAGCAACCCAGACTAGACCAGCGCCTCCGTGGGAGCCAGGTGAGCGTTACACCCAGCCGCTCTGGGGTAACTCTGTCTCTGGAACTTCTCATCCATCTGCAAGAGGGAAAAGATACTCCAGGTTAGCATGGAAACATCTAGAGGCGCCGCATACCGCGCTTACTCACCGCATTTCTTCTTCATAACCGGCATCCACGCTGAAAACGTCGCAGTACCTAAAAGACGCAGAAAAATAACTCAGTTCAATACAAATACGAAAGGGTCGCATCGCACATCGAGCTCTCACTCACCTTGAGCGCTACTCATCTCAGCAGCACGTCGCCATCCCCCGACGCCGGCCATCATCTAAGGAAGGAAAGGAACGAAGTTAGAGAACTGTTCAAAAGACTCATTATACTTACCTGCCAGACTCTTGCCAGTGAAGTAACTAGGTAGCAACGAGCCCGCATCAATCAACGTGCCCCTGCGCTGAAAGCAGGACGGAGAGCACACTTTCCAAGAAAACAAGGTGAGCTGTGATCAAAGGGAAGGGTTGGACCCCGGGGAAGAAGGGGGTCAAGCACACAGAGACAATAGGGAGTTAAACTCTACCAATCCTGTGTTTCAGGCCCAGTCTCCAGTCGAGTAGACTCCAGGGAAGGGTTTGAGGTCATAAGAGGTCAGAACAGGCTGAGTGACGTCCCCGTGGATACCCGGTGAGCGTTACAGCTACTGCAGGACCATGTGTGTTTGCTGCTAGGAACTGGGTTGACACTGTCTGGCCCCAACCCACAAACTGTTTCAGTGTGTCTGAATGGTATTCATAAGTCATGCCACCAGTGATCCTGATTGGACCACTGCTGGGGTGTGTGTGTGTGTGTGTGGGGGGGAATCATTGATTGGCTGTTGGGAGTTTCGGCTCTTACCTTGCTTTTTTGATAAGAAGAGAACTGCGGCACCAATTTTACAGAGATCCTGGAAGACACTGAAGGAGCCAAGTATCCTGTCCAGCTGCATGACATGTAAGGAGACCATGGACCCGTTGGAAGAAGACATGGTGACCAACTTCTGCCTCTGTCCTGGAAGAGCCCTGTCTTGTAGGTGATCTTAAGCAGTCCTGCGAAGGAGCTGCAACTCTAGGAATGGAGGGAACATCCATCCTCGATGTCAGCTCAGAGTCCTGTGAAGAAGAACCCTCAGAAGTGCCCCTGGATTACCCAGTGGCTGTCCAGCTCAGAGTTTGGGCTACTGTGCTGCAGACGTCACTGTTCTACATTGAGGCCTGGCACTTGGGAATCAACAGCTTGTGCTACAAGACTCACCTCTGCAAAAACATCAAGGGGACCCAAGAGAAGTCTGACCGTGAGATGTGTGTCCTCCTGCGTTGCTGTGCATTGGTGGCCATTGTCCGAAACAGATTTCCTGCATCCAATCTTTTGCTCAGAGGGGCCATTCATCGAGTTCTTCTGCATTCTCCAACCAGAAGACCTTGCACCAGCATTTGTTGCTGACTGTAGAAGTGCTCAAACCTGCAAACCTGGGGCATCAGAGACCAGAGCTGAAGACCGGAAATGCGACCTCAGACCCTCTTCAGAAGACCTGCCAAGTCCTAGGAAGAATTCGAGCATGCAGGGTGAGTTGTAATGATACGTACGTGAACCCAAACTCCCAGTTTGGTAACTTTTAGAAACCTTTGCAACAGTTTGGATTTGCCATTGCTTCCTCGTGCAAGCACTCTGAACGTTGGAGACACTTTTGTTAGTTAGAATAAATTGTCCGCTACCACTTGGAACTTTTCATTGGACCCCAGAAACCCCACACTAATTTTTTCCCGTCTCACAAAACTGTGTGGACCTTTCATGAACATTTGGGTACAAGGCCCCATACATCTTAGGGATGGACTTCTAAAGTAAGTGATGTATCTCTGTGGACTTGTAGTTCTGCATACTAATACTTGCCTTGCTTTTCAGGAGTGTGTTATGTATTTTCCCTATGTCCAGTGATTGGATATATGTATCTTTTATTTAGTGCTGTGTGATAATATTATATGCAAGTAGTCATTCTTCATAGTGTTATATGCCCATAAAAAAGTTTTTTGATAACTGATTGTCTAAGTGTGTTCTCTGACTTTTCACTGTGTGTGCTCATTGAGGACACCTTACAAGCTCACCACCTCTTGAGACTTAGCCTAGACCACTCATCCACCTACCTTGAACTGGTTTGGCTGCAGCACCCATAGTTGTCCCTGTCAATAAACTGGGTTGGCCTTCTATACATTTGTCCACCAGGCCAGAGTATAGAAAATCACTCCTAACAGTGTGCACCGAAGAATGTTAAGACTATCAAAAGGGAGGTAAAAAAATAACACATGATTGTTAGAAAATATTAAAAAATTACGACAAGTAAAGAGAGCCTTTGAGAGGGCATGGCGTTCAGATCAAACTGCGGATAACAAAATTGCCTAAAAACACAAAAGGTAGCAGGTGCCCCTCTCTAGGAAGAACATGGCATGATAACCTGTTCTGTGGTTTTTTCACACTTTTAGAGTCCACAGCCATTGCTTTTTGCGCACTGTACTTTTCACAAAGGAGGAACAGCCATTTGCATATCAGTCTTTGTCCTGCGCACAAAGGCAGTACAGCACCGAAATGCCAGGCAAACCTCCTTTGAACCAGAGTACCAACAGCAACCCCATGCATGTGTTTCAGCCTTGTTGGGCCTCATCAGTGCGGTGGAGCTGTGCCTCTTTGAGCACAGTGAGCAAGGGGTCCACATCTCGGTTCCCCCAGGTAACCTAGGGTAACCAACCCCAAGTTCCTTGCAAAAATACAAAAAATGTAGAATGCGCCCCTCTCTAGAAAGGACATGGCATGATTACCTCTTCTGTGGTTTTTTCCCACTTTGAGAGTCTGCAGCCATCACGTTTTGCTCACTGTATTTTTCACAAAGGTGGAATAACCATTTGCATATCAATCTCTGTCCCACCCACAAGGGCAGTCCAGCACCGAAATGCCAGGCAAACCTCCTGTGAACAAGAGTATCAACAGCAACCCCATACACATGTTTCAGCCTTGTTGGGCCTCATCAGTGAGGTGGAGCTGTGCCTCTCTGAGCACAGTGAGCAAGGGGTCCACATCTGGATTCCCCCAGGTAACTTAGGGTGACCAACCCCAATTTCCTTGCAAAAATACAAAAAAGGTAGCAGGTGCCCCTCTCTAGAAAGAACATGGCATGATAACCTGTTCTGTGGTTTTTTCCCACTTTGAGAGTCCGGAGCCATTGCTTTTTGCTAACTGTACTTTTCACACAGGAGGAATATCTATTTGCATATCAGTCTTTGTCCCGCCCAAAGGGCAGTCCAGCACCGAAATGCCAGGCAAACCTCCTTTGCACAAGAGTACCAACAGCAACCCCATACACATGTTTCAGCTTTGTTGGGCCTCATCAGTGAGGTGGAGCTGTGCCTCTCTGAGCACAGTGAGCAAGGGGTCCACATCTGGATTCCCCCAGGTAACTTAGGGTGACCAACCCCAAGTTCCTTGCAAAAATACAAAAAAGGTAGCAGGTGCCCCTCTCTAGAAAGAACATGGCATGATAACCTGTTCTGTGGTTTTTTCCCACTTTGAGAGTCCGGAGCCATTGCTTTTTGCTCACTGTACTTTTCACACAGGAGGAATATCTATTTGCATATCAGTCTTTGTCCCGCCCAAAGGGCAGTCCAGCACCGAAATGCCAGGCAAACCTCCTTTGCACAAGAGTACCAACAGCAACCCCATACACGTGTTTCAGCCTTGTTGGGCCTCATCAGTGACGGGGAGCTGTGCCTCTCTGAGCACAGTGAGCCAGGGGCCCACGTCTGGGTTCCCCAAGGTAACTTAGGTTGTCCAAGCCCAGGTTCCTTGCAAAAATAAAAAAAAAAGGTAGCAGGCGAACCTCTCTAGAAAAAACATTGCATGATAACCTGTTCTGTGGTGTTTTCCACTTTGAGAGTCCACAGCCATTGCTTTTTGCTCAATGTACTTTTCACAAAGGAGGAATTACCATTTGCATATCAGACTTTGTCCCGCCCACAAGGGCAGTACAGCATCGAAATGCCAGGCAAACCTCCTTTGAACAAGTGTACCAACAGCAACCCCATAAATGTGTTTCAGCCTTATTGGGCCTCATCAGTGAGGTGGAGCTGTGCCTCTCTGAGCACAGTGAGCAATGGGTCCACGTCTGGGTTCTCCCAGGTAACTTAGGGTGACCAACCCCAAATTCCTTGGAAAAATACAAAAAAAGTAGCAGGCGCCCCTTTCTAGAAAGAACGTGGCATGATAACCTCTTTTGTGGTTTTTTCCCACTTTGAGAGTCTGCAGCCATTGCTTTTTGCTCACTGTACTTTTCACAAAGGAGGAATATCCATTTGCATATCCGTCTTTGTCCCGCCCACAAAGGCAGTCCAGCACCGAAATGCCAGGCAAACCCCCTTTGAACAAGAGTACCAACAGCAACCCCATACACGTGCTTAAGCCTTGTTGGGCCTCATCAGTGAGGTGGAGATGTGCCTCTCTAAGCACAGTGAGCAAGGGGTCCACGTCTGGGTTCCCCCAGGTACCTTAGGGTGACCAACCCCAACTTCCTTGCAAAAATACAAAAAAGGTAGCAGGCGCCCCTCTCTAGAAAGGACATGGCATGATAACCTATTCTGTGTTTTTTTCCCACTGTGAGAGTCCGGAGGCATTGCTTTTTGCTCACTGTACTTTTCACAAAGGAGGAATACCCATTTGCATATCAGTCTTTTGCATATCAGTTTTTGTCCCACCCACAAGGGCACTCCAGCACCAAAACACCAGGCAAACCTCCTTTGAACAAGAGTACCAACAGCAACCCCATACACGTCTTTCAGCCTTGTTGGGCCATGTCAGTGAGGTGGAGCTGTGCCTCTCTGAGAACAGTGAGCAAGGGGTCCACGTCTGGGTTCCCCCAGGTAATTTACAGGTGCAAATTGTTGCATTTTAGAGATGAATGCTGCACTTAGGCGATTAATGCATTTTTCTCTTTGTGATTGTGATGTTTTACCTATGTGTTTAATGGATATTGTTTTATCTGGATAAACTTTTCAAAAATATCAGTCTTTGTCCCACCCACAAGGGCAGTCCTTCACTGAAACGCCAGGCAAACCTCCTTTGAACAAGAATACCAACAGCAATCCCATACATGTGTTTCAGCCTTGTTAGGCCTCATCAGTGAGGTGGAGCTGTTCCTCTCTGAGCGCAGTGGGCAAGGGCTCCACGTCTGGGTTCCCCCAGGTAACTTATGAACCCCAAGTTCCTTGCAAAAATACAAAAAATGTAGCAGGTTTCCCTCTCTAGAAAGAACATGACATGACAACCTGTTCTGTGATATTTTCCCACTTTGAGAGTCTGCACCATTGCTTTTTGTTCACTGTACTTTTCACAAAGGAGGAAATTCCTTATATTAGTCTTTGTCACACCCACAAGGGCAGTCCAGCACCGAAATTCCATGCAAACCTCCTTTGAACAAGAGTACGGGGGTGGGCGGGACAAAGACTGATATGCAAATTGAGTAGGCTGTCTTCCCCACATCATCTTCCTCAACCAATACTGTAACCACACAGCCTACTTCTGTGGCGAAACAAAATCCCACCAGCTAGCTTGCAAGCAAAAAAAGAGGCTGTTGATCCATATCTTTGGAAGAACACTGTCCTCTGTATATACTGCAACACACCACTCTGCAGGGGGAAGCAATTTCGAAGTGCGTTTGAAGCTGTAATCAAGGAGCATGAGAAACACTGCCCACTACCTTAGAAACAACACATGCACAGCATCATCCCCTGTCCACCTACCCCTCCATATTTGTGCTTGGTGCCTCTTCCCCCATTTTCCTCCTCACCTTACGTTCTAACCTCTCCTGCAAATATGTTTTATAAAAATAACAACAAAAGAAAGGTTCCTTTAGGAACCACCTTTCATGGTTAAAAAATAGAACTAAAAAAAATGTCATTGACTCCATCTACTTTACATTTCTCAGTAAAGTACATAGACTCAATAGGTTTTTCCCACATTTCCAGCAGGAATAATATGGTGTTTATCCCCATTTCAGGGACTGGAACGGGGGATAATGGGCCGGCAGCCCAAGTTATCGGCACAAGCGATGTGTGTCTGTGGTGGCCCTGATGCCTGCGGGCTTCGGCGCGTTATAATTAAATAAATAACGAGGGCTCCAGACCATTATCCTCCATTGCAGGCCCTGCAATGGGGGATAAAGGCCATTAGCACCCCTGGTTCCCAAAGCGGGAACCCAGGGTGCTAAAAATAGATGTTTCTTACCAAAGCGGCTGTAGGAAGGACAATCCTTTTCCAAGATGGCCACTGTGGAAAGGGAAGGCGGGCTCCGTACAGAGCCCCTCTTCCCTTTCCATGGCAGCCTGCAGAAGGCGAAGACAGAGCCCTATGACCATATTACCACAAGCACATTATTTTTCCCTTTCAAACCTATCCCACTTTCGAAGAACCTTACCACATAGCTGGTCCAAGTTGGACATGGCCAAATTAACTCTCAATTTTTCATCCCTTGCGGTCATGGCCAGTACCCAGATTGTCTGGGTCATGACCTTATACCATGACCCGGACAATCTGGCCACTGCCCATGGCCACAGGCTACACCTCAGTCACCAAAGGTATATCACTTTTTTTTGTACATTATGACACTTGTCAAAAAATAAAACACTGGCACATTTGCAAAACCATGCTTTATGGTCCTTGCCAATGCTCCTTACACGAATTTGCTTGAAATCAGCCCATGTTTTATTTGTTCAAAAGTGTAAAAATGTATGTACATACAGTAGTCATATAACTTAGCCCCCACTTGACAAATTCCATTCAGACTTTACACAAACATCTTTCTGAAAACATTTGTCCACATTCGTCAAATGGCAACAAAGTTATAAGCCATCTAAAAATGTTGAGACCCCCCTCTAATTTAGCCTCCAGCTGACAAAATCACACCAAACTTTTAAAAAACATTTATATCTAGATCCAAAATCTTTTTGCAAACTTTTGTGTAGATACGTCAAATGGCACCACATTTATAAGCCTTTACAATATTGTGGGACCCCCCTCCAAATGTGTTCCCTCTTGACAAAACAGTTCCACACTTTCCAAAGCCATACAGAATCAAGTCTAGAATGACATTCCAAAATTTCATGCAGTTTCATTGAGTGGTTCCAAAGTTATAAGCCATCCAAGAACTGCTTTTCGCCAACCCTGTAATGCAGCAATAGGCACAGATGTCCCCAAACATCTGAAGTGTCCGCGAACGTCACAGGACTGCCCCCGAACATCCGGAAGGTTTGCAGAATTTTGGGGTGAAAAGCACCCGTTTTTGGCTTCTTATGGCCATATCCCATCCTCATCACGCTTCACCTCCCCAGAGATTGTTTGATAAGTTTGACAAGTGCAATGTTGTGCTTTTTCATATGTTTTTAACACGATGACCGTGGACACCTGCGGATGTCCGCGAATCAAACATGGCGGGCATTTCCAAAAATCTGAATCACTTTACGCTCTTCACCATCCAATAAGGGGGTAAGCGTCCCATGTCCATGGACATCACGTCACACTCTTGAGTCAAGGGTTGTCCAACATACGGCCCGCGGGCCACAATGCAGCCCTCCAAGCCTTTTTATGTGGCCCGCGAGGCTCAGGAGCACAGACAAAGGATTAGGGTTATATTTGCTGTTGCGCAGCCGAAAAGAAAAAAAAACGTGGACCCGGCAGATATATTTATTTATGCAATGTTTGTCGGGTATCTGTATCAGATAAACATTGCAGATTATAACGCCCCCACCACTCCACTACACGCATCTTTTAAAGGTTTTGTGGCTAATTGCGAATGTTAGGTCTCGAAAGAAAACGTTTTGAGCCCTCATCCCAAACATTGTTTTCTGGCTTGTTAGCAACCTCCCCGTTTCTTATCCCACCTAAAGCACTGGAGGTGTCCAAAAGTGATCGAACCTTGCACGTGGGAGCTGCGCTGCTGACCCCCGACCTGTCAAATATCACATATGGGTCAAGGAAAGGCGCTATTGGCCTAAAGTTCTGTAACGCTGTGCCCACAATTCTGAAACCATTCCAGCAGAGAAGAAAATATCAAAGCTGAAACACATGCGTTTTCTACCACTGTGCACCTCTGACTTAAGCGCTGCAATACCTGCACATTTAAGCACTGTATGCAAATAGGGGGGGTGCATTAATGAGGGCGTATTGGGGTGCACACTGCACAAAGGCTGCCCTGGTGAAAGAGTGAAAGGGGAAAGGGGAAACGGGACGCGGGCGGGGTGCGGTGTACCCTCCGTGACCAGGGGCGGATTTAGTGGTCGCCAGGCAGACTAACGGCGAGCGGGCCCCCTCTTCCCATTTGTTTACACAGACAGCAGCGCTCGTGGGGCCCCATGTGTGTTAGCCTGTAGCACTGACTGAGCAATCTATGCATGTTTCAGCACTACGTTTTGGGCAGAATTTCCTGCACATTGGGGTGATTCATTGTACCACAGACCCTGTTATTTCCCGGGATTGGCTGGGTCTGCCTGTGGACTGTTAGATATGGGTGGAGCCGTGGAGGGCCTATTTCAGAGGTTATTCCAAGTTGGTCACCGGAGGCCTCACGAGTGGACAGTGCACCGCATTGAAGGAAGTTAAACCCGACACTGAGACCACCATGAGGGGCAGCGCTGTTCCTCGTTGGCTAGCAGCTCATTCTCTGCTGTCCTTTCTCCCGGCACTCCCAGCAGTTTTCCCAAGATGGGAATGGGCTACGGCTGGCTGTTGACACCTGACTTTTTAAAAGGTTATTGTTATCTCGTTTAGTAAATTAAAACCTCACGCAAATATAAAAATTCATTATTCATAACAGAGTTAATTACATATAAATTTAAGACACAATAGATTAATTTCCACAGAAAACATAGAAATCCCACTAAGTGTCCAATATTATATACAATCACAGTTTAAAGCGTTAATTGAGTTGCTGTAAAATGCAATAAAGTGCCAATAGCAATTTAATGCTCTGTTGTTTAAATAGAAAGACGCTTTCCTTTTTTGTTTGGGCAATTAGGTGGCAAAGCCACCCATAAGCCTAAGCTATTGCATGGTAGTACAGATAGGGAGAAATGGCATATGAGGAGGAACACAAAGCTTGAAGGTGTTGTTTAATTATTTGGCCACCCATTGATTGCCCATGGCCATGCTGATCCCTTTGGCCGTTCCCACCCTTTCCTGCCCCTCCCCACTCAAAACACCTCCTTGTGGGAACTGTTTCAGCTTACTTTATTTAAGCCATACCACCATCAAACATTTCACTGGAAGTGTGTGCCTGTGTTTTTCAAAGCTGTCTTATGAGAGTCAGTGAATTAATTGGAGCAGCCACTAAAAACACTACTGGTGTAATAAAAATGTCTAAACCAGATCTGCCTTCAGACACTCGGTTTATAAGTACTATGGGCCTCATTACGAGGTGGGCGGTAAGGGATTACCGGCACTGGTAAGGGCACTGGTGCCAGTAATCCCTTACCGCCCTACTACGAGTTCCCTTTGCGGGTCCTCCTTTAACGCCTGTTTTTTCCAGGCGTTAAGGACGGGACCCGCAAAGGGACTCTGGAGCTAATAACGGTACCGCAAATTGCGGTACCATTTTTAGCACCTTCCCCATTCCCATTGAGCCCTACGGGGGCTCAAATGGGAATGGGGAATGGCCCTGGTGAATGGGGAATTACCGGTCCCGCCAACCTTGGAATGGACCGGTGATTGCTCCATTCACCAGGGCGGAGTCGGAACAAGGCCCTATGTTTTCTTGACTGAAGTCCTGTTAAAAAGCCAATGGTTTTGGCTTGTATATTAGTATTTGGCATTTGCCAGACACAGGTATTAGATGACCAGGTACTCGCATCATTTTGCACCTGCTACCATCAATGGCCAGTTAATAACCCTACGACAGTGCAGTGCCTGGCAAGTGTCTTTCCCATAACTACATGAACGCCCAAACTGATGCCATTGCCAATGCTTGTTTTGTTAATGTATTTGCCTGTCTCTCTCTGGGTTGAAGGCTCACCCTCACATTGTCAGGGCTGCCTGTGACGAGGAATAGCAAGATTTGGGGTGATGAAGTTTACCCATTAGGAATCCTGTGCTGCATCATAAGTGATCAGAAGGAACATACATTGTGAATGACAGCGGTTTTCCATAGCAGTGTGCATTTAGGGAGTTGCTACCAGATGTCTTGCAGGAAGCTGGATATATTTACTATAAGGGATCCAAATAAAACCTTAAATCCCTTTGCTAAAATGAACATCAAATGGGTAGTCTCTCCCTTTCTCGCGTGCACTCTCTCTCTCACTTTCTCTCTCTCTCTCCATATGGGAGGAAGGCTGGACGTCCACAGAAAGTATCTTTTGACATGACCAGTAAATGTCGCGCCTTGAAACACTTGTGAATAGGCACGTTATAAATGCCATATCATATCATACAGCTATATTTAGAAAGTATCTGCAGCCCACATTTCAGAATCCTCTGGTTTTCGCAGACCCAGACGGCACACATAATTGGCTTCACACCACTTTGTGAAAAGTAATAAGAATTCGGCACAAACTGTTTTTTTTTTACTGTTTGCCTGGAAATAGTGCTCCTCATTCACCCCCTTTGGGGCTCTAATGAAATTAGGTTCCATAAATTACTCCTCTGCTAGTCAAACCAAAGAATAACATTGAGGACCCTGTGTTGCAATTCTTTGTGGTTTGGGGTTTGTGTCACTGTCAGTGCTGTTTTCCTTTGTGGGATTGATCTACCAATGGTGCTTTGAGGTGACTCAGTCGTTGGCGTGAGGCTTCCCAACAGAGAGCATGAGACCACTGTGAGGGTATAGTTTGGCTTCCATGCTCATTTGTGCCACGCCCTCTCTGTGGAGGAATGCTCTCCGGTATTGAGTGAAGATTTGTCTGCAGAAGGTGCCCCACTGACATCAGTTTTCTGTCTATGGCCTGGATGGGGGCTGAACATGGCACTAATAAAGAAAAGGAATGGGGGCCTTCAATAACAATAGCAAGGTTACCTCCTATCACTGCATAGTTGCCAAGCCATAGTCGTGCACTACACTGCCTGTTCCATGGGCAAAAGCTCAGATTAATGGCAGCAGACATTCTAAGAAAATATTTGTGTTTTTTAAATGTGAGTTTTAAAGGAGTCTTTGGGGTCCTCTAACATTAGCTTCTGGCTTCATCCTCCAATATTACCACTGATAGCAAAGCCTGCAGTTCTGAGGAGGCCCAGCTGTTTGCCGTTAGTCAGACTGCTAGGTAACTGTAAAAACTTTATAAAACATGGATTTTGTCCCTAAAGTTTGCCATTGTGCACTCGTGACCACAATTAATTCCACCCACCCTAAGCTCCGCCTCCATAACCCACCCACCTTGGGCCATTTGTCAGGTGCTGCCCACGGGGCCCTTTGCCTTAAATCTGCCACTGTCCGTGACGTCACTGGCAATGGAATGCCACATTGAAACTGAGGCCGGAAATATGGCGTTTTGTTTTAGGAGTGTGGGAACAGCTTGGTGGGAAAGCAGGGGCTTGATTCCATCCGTCAGCGGAGGGCCTTTGTCCAGCTGCAGGACTGTGCACAGAAGCTCCATGCCACAGCACTTGAGTGCACGGCACAAGTGATGAGGCACTGCGATGAGGGCACCTGAGTGCTCGGCAGCAGGTGATGTGGACCTTCTCTCGGCAGCCCGGGGTCTGCACTGCTAGCTCTGCTTTCAAAGCATTGCCGGCAAATGGAGCGTCCCTGTAGCCGAGAAGAGTGCTCGACAGATGGGGTTCGCTATCCCTCACACGCCCTAGCCCCTTTCCAAGGCAGTGTGGAGCAGTGTGCGATCATTGCCCCCAAGAGTAGCTGGCACCCCTCCTACTCAAAGTTCACCCCTGCTGCCCATGGTCTCCGATGCCAGCTGTTCTGTGGGGGTGGGTTGCACAGCACCATGACCATGGTGAACTTAAAATGCAGCACCCAGGCCCATTGATAACAAACTAACTAGCAGCATGCAGGCCTCGGTCACATACAATCTAGCAGGCTTTAGTCACTTATAAACTAGCAGCATGCAGGACTCAGTCACTTATAAACTAGCAGCATGCAGGCCTCAGTCACTCACAAACTAGCAACATGCAGGCCTCCATCACTTACAAACTAACTAGCAGCATGCAGGTCTCCATCACATACAAAATAGCAGCATGCAGGCCTCAGTCACATACAAACTAGCAGCACGCAGGCCTTAGTCACATACAAACTAACTAGCAGCATGCAGACCTCCATTACTTAAAATATAACTAGCAGCATGTAGGCCTCAGTCACATTCATACTAACTAACAGCATGCAGGCCTCAGTCACTCACAAACTATCAGCATGCAAACCTCTGGTTAATTTATTTATTTATGAAAGGTTTGTCGGATACATGGACCTGGCAGATTTATTTATTTATTTATGCAATGTTTGTCGGATATCTGTATCTGACAAACCTTTCATGAATAAATTAACCAGGTCGTGGGGGTCATGGCTTCCGGGAGGGCTGGGTTTGTGCCTGCCTTCTCACCCTCGCTTAGCGGGGCTTCCAGAACGGGTCCAACCCCTGACATCTTGCTTGCAACTCATACTTACCGGGCAGGGGAGAATCTGTGATCTGCCAGGGTGAGGCTCATCCATTGCACATCGGATTTGCTGACCCCTGCAATGTCCCCAAATACGGGATACTCGACTGCATTATTTCTGGTAGTGGGGGACTGTGTTTGCACTTTCCCATGATTTATTGGTGAAAGAAAGAAAAAGATAAGTGTGCGAGTCAAGTTGTTTGCACACAGAGCCCCTGGTCTTGTAGCAGAGTTTATTTTGCTGCAGTCAATCGGGCCAGCCAGTAGAAGCTCATGGGTCCACAGCCTTGATGTATTGGTGAAAGAAAGAAAAAGTCACGTGTGTGAGTAGGTTGGTTGCATATTTTGGGCACAACCAGCATGACAATGTGTTATATCAGTGACAGTGCTGTCTCACATTGTGGACACATTGACCATTAACATGTGCTGTGTTGTAAAATGTTCTTGTCTGCTGTTAGTGACATGGAATTTTCATGTTCCCCTTTTGAACTGATTGTAAACTTAAGGCTTTTTGGTCCCTTTTTCTGTTGTAAAATGCACCATTTCAACCCCATATTTAAAAAATATTCTTGGAGTGTAACCCCCCCAAATCTGCCTTAGATCCTTGTAGCTCCCTCGCTACGCTCGGTCGCCCCCACTATTTCAGAAAAATATGAACACATACACACTGAAAGAAATCACAAGCAACTAACCTTTGATCACTGCCCCTGACACCAGCTTTCTTTGGGAATGCATGGCTATCACTGCCTTTGATGCTATTGTGTCAAAGGTCACACAGTATCGCTTTTTAATATACTGCTTTGGGTGAGGTTGTTCACTTTTGGCTCACCGGCCCATTGGCTGACAAAAAGTTAATGCTTCGGCCCCACATTCAAAAAGGTTGGACAAGCCTGCTCTAGACCAATCGTATGCCTGTTTCTGGTATGAACAGGGAAATGGGTCCATGGAGCGGAGCCAGATATCACTAATTCTTTTGACCTACATTTTGCCTGTTTTAAAAAAAAGTACTGGATGGATTTTCACCAAATTTACAAAAGCATGCTTTCGGGACCAAGCTTCTGCAAATTTGGTGAAAATCCGTCCAGCGATTTGGGCTGGTGGCGTGAGCAAAGTTTTTTCCATTAAGTCTATGGAAAAAAAACGTTTTGGGGCCCCTCCTATAACTTTGCCCCCGCTTGACGAAACGTCAACAAACTTGGCAAAATAATTCGGAGCGGGCCATATACGTTTTTTGCAATGTTTGGTGAGGATTCATCCAGGGGGAGCGAAGTTATAAGCCGCCCAAAGAGTGCTCTTCCTGTGGGTTTAGCAACTTAACCATAACTACAGGGCTGCTACTGCAGGCCGTGTAAGAAATATATAGCAAAACATTCCAGGGATGAATCCCCGTTTTGCCTCCACACTCACAGATTCCCCTCCTCTCTCTCCTCCATTCGAGAGTGTTCATGACACGGAATGAAAAAAAACCAGCAGATCACATAGTGAGTTTCCCAAAAAAAAAAATCTCTTTGATTGACAAACTCACAAAGTTTGAAAATATATAATACGCCAATGAGATGACACAAAAAGACCAACGCGTTTCACCGTCAAGGCTTTGTCAGAGTTGATGGTGTGGGTAAGTTCATTTATTTTATACCGTTTCTCTGGGTGGGTTGTTGTCCCTTTACGCTTTCCCATATTCTACCCAAGGTATCCATATGTTAAGGTTGCCTAATGCAGAGCGCCACCTTGGCCTAGTGTATTTCCTTAATATGTATTGTATGTACTACAGAATTTTTGTCCTAGTGAATCGTAATGTTTTCACTTCATGTGTTTCCAACAATAATAAATAATAAAGATTTTGTTGTTATTAATTCATGGTGGTTTGAAAGCTGTTCTTGCCCCCCAGTGTTGGACTCATCTGCCTGATAGGTGCGTTACAATTTCTCAGGCACTGCTCTTAGTGGCATTGTGATGTTCGGTTTGGAACTAATTGTTGCCATGTCTAACTTAGTTATCTCAAACCCTACAACGGGCGTTTAAATGCCCATCTCTGTCAGTTCACACTGATGTGTGTATTTTCGATAATTTCGCTAGTGGCCTCTGTTGTTAACTCATATGTGGGCATAGAACCTCTACTGACCCTCGTTGTGAGAATGAATGCACGTGTCATTATTGCCCAATGTTGGACATATACGGTTAAAATTTGTTCGTGCAATGAGTTAGCGTGTCTCCCATAAGGTGCTTGTATGAATACGCTGCACCATATGCAATCAGTCCCATGGCATCATATTGTAGTCTAGAGCTCACATATAGTATGTTACCCCTTTACATTAACCATGTATCTAATGATGTGCCTCAACGGAAAGCAATGATATGCCTTATGGTATATCATTTGGTTCTTAATTAAAGTGCACTTGTGCTTAGGCAGCTCTATTCAATTAATTATTGGTGCAACACATGCATTGAGGTCAATGTGAACACGTCATATGTATTCCACAGCATGTCGAGACCAAATTTCAACTCAAGTTCAACCGTGCATAAGCAGCCTAATTTAGCAGCATGTCCTTACATTCTCATATAAAGTGCATTTGTGCAATAGCAACTTCATTGAGATCAGTAAACATGTCTTATACATTTCATTACACGTTTAACACATTAAAGTGATAGGTGAGTTAAAGTTCAATTGTGCGTCAGCCACATCATTCAAGTCCAATGCTGTATTTCATGTGTCATCCACACATTTCATTTTCCTGCATGAATATTGAGATTTAGTACCCGGCGAGGGCACAATCAGAATGAGAGAACCATTCTGATTGGCCCTCGCCGAGGCATTACCCGGCCGGGAATCCCTCGGCCGGGATTCCATGGCCATTGTTCCCGGTGGGGGGCGTGGCAGCCACTCAGCCAATGAGGAGGCTCGAAGCGGGGCCATCTCCGCTCCGAGCCTCCACGGTTGAGAAGCTGCCTTCGCTCCCCGCCGGTTGGGTCATATTGCTTAAATAATATCTCTTCCAATCCAAAGCGGGTACATCTTATGCCTTCAACAGTAGGCTAAGATGTTCAATATGAAGCTGCTTGAGACCTTGGCCTCCCCTCTTCTTTCTTCTTTTCTGGAAACCTCCGGCTTCTTCGACCCCTTCCAGTCTGGCTTTCGTCCTGGAAGAGGAACTGAGTCTTTACTCTATTCTGTTATGGATGACCTTGCCGATTGGTCGATCAGGGCAGGGTGGGTGCGGTTATTTTATTGGACTTATCCGAAGCCTTTGATATGGTAGACCATTCCACTCTTCTGGCATGGTTGTCTGACGCAGGCATCTCCGGTCAGGTCTTTGACTGGTTCCAAGCTTTTCTGAGTGACCGGACCCAGACGGTGTCTCTGCCTCCTTTCTGTTCCCCTCCTGGACTGCTTTTCTGTGGCATCCCGCAGGGATTGGCTCTTTCCCCCTTTCTATCCCCGCTCCGAGCCTCCACGGTTGAGAAGCTGCCTTCGCTCCCCGCCGGTAGGGTCATATTGCTTAAATAATATCTCTTCCAATCCAAAGCGGGTACATCTTATGCCTTAAACAGTAGGCTAAGATGTTCAATATGAAGCTGCTTGAGACCTTGGCCTCCTCTCTTCTTTCTTCTTTTCTGGAAACCTCTGGCTTCTTCGACCCCTTCCAGTCTGGCTTTCGCCCTGGAAGAGGAACTGAGTCTGTACTCAATTCTGTTATGGACGACCTTGCCCGATTGGTCGATCAGGGCAGGGTGGGTGCGGTTCTTTTATTGGACTTATCCGCCGCCTTTGATATGGTAGACCATTCCACTCTTCTGGCGTGGTTGTCCGACGCAGGCATCTCCGGTCAGGTCTTTGACTGGTTCCAAGCTTTTCTGAGCGACCGGACCCAGACGGTGTCTCTGCCTCCTTTCCGTTCCCCTCCAGGACTGATTTTCTGTGGCATCCCGCAGGGATTGGCTCTTTCCCCCTTTCTCTTTAACATGTACATCTGCCCTCTCCTACTTCTTATCCTGTCGCATGGCTTCAGATATTACTCGTATGCCGATGATATGCAGATCCTGGACCATCTTGATCTCACCAGGGCTGATACTGCGTCTCGGCTACAAAGCTGCCTGGAAGACCTTGGCGCCTGGATGGCGACCAATTGGCTAAAGCTCAATGGCTGAAAAACTGAGGTACTGGTGATGGGCACTTCTAACCCCTACTCCTTCTGGACCCCTGATTTCTGGCTCTCCTCATTAGGCGCATGCCCTACACCTGCAACCTCAGTCAAGAATCTGGGTGTCCTGATCTCTTCTTCTCTTTCCATGGCACCCCAGGTGGCATCGGTATGTAAATCTGGGCATTTTAAACTGTGGATTTTGCATAAGGTGCTTCCCTTTGTTCCTACCAAACATAATGCTCCTCTGGTGGCTGCCTTGGTCCTGAGTACCACAGACTATTTTAACTCTCTCTATCTAGGTCAGCCGAGACACCTTACTAAACGCCTTCAATTGCTCCAAAACTCTGCTGCTACGGCAGTTATCGCCCTCCTCCTCGTGCCCACATGACTTCGCTGCTTAGACAACTACATTGGCTGCCAATTGAGAAGCACATTCTTTTTAAATCTATGTGCCTTGTACACCCACCACGCCTTCTACAATCAAGATGCCAAATACATACAGGAAAAATTCTCCCTGTATGTGCCATCTCGGCCTTTGTGCTCTCAGTCGGCCCTAATGATCTCTGTTCCTCGCATTAGACTGTCCCGGACCGGCGGCCATGCCTTTTCTGTGATGGCCGCTATTACCTGGAACAGCCTCCCCCTTCAGCGTCCTTCCAGCAAAAATCATCTGGTCTTCCGACACGACCCAAAGACCTATCTGTTCTAGTCCCTGCTGCTACACCTCACTGTCTACCCTAGCACCAAGAAACCTTCTGGGGAATGTTGCGCTTTAGAAATCCTTTAACATAACATAACATAACATAACATAACATAACATAACATAACATAACATAACATAACATAAGTAAGTTGAACAGTGTGTTAGCAGCATCATTCACATTCAGTGCAAGAGTGCCATATTTGGCAACATGTAAGAAAATCTAACATTCAGAAGATTTTATTTAATGAATTTACATAGTGCTTGTCGGCTCATTTCCGACTTTCCTCATCAGATGAGGGACTCAGTATTAATCAACATTACAATTACCTACAATTGTGTGTCCTTAAATGCATTAATAAGTGACATAATTCTAAAATGTAAACAGAAAAACAACAATCGCTTTTAAAAACCATTATTACACATATTCACTGTATGTTTTTAGCCCTTGTCACCTGGGAATTCATCATATTTTGACAAAACACATATCTCTCATATTGATAGGTGACCCCATCCGGGCTATTGCTTCATACATTTCAGAGGGCTTGGAAGCCGGGTTGAACTAACTATGGTTAACATTTAGTGGAGAACCATAACGTGGAGATAGTTGGCATTTCCCCCAGAAAAATATACATCTCTTAATCCATACTATGTCCATTTGGGCCTTTCGTATTCAAGTCCACAATAAACTGAGATTCCTGCTGGCGTAATTTACTCTCTCTATCCCCTCCTTGCGGATGATTGACAACTGTGCATTTAACGAAATATTGTAGTGTGGATAGGTCTTCGTGAAGTACCTCTTGAACATTTTTAGCCAGGGTATATGCGTAATCTTTATTATTAATGGCTTGAAAATGCTCTAGGATGCCCATTTTGGCCATGGGTTTTGTGCTACCTACATATTGCTTTTCACAGCCACATTGTATAACATAGACGGAAAATGAACTTTCACATGTCAGATGTCAGATCCCATCTGCCATTGCTTTGTGGTTTTAGTACTGTCTCTCAGCAAATATGAGGATACTTTTTTCGATCGTGTCGATGGAGGTTTACGAAATGTTATTTGTGCTCCCTCTTTTAGATGGAGTGCAATGTCTAAGTCCGTTTTCAAAATGTTCCAGTGTGCATCTAATATTTTTCGGACACTTGATGCTTGCATATGGTACGTGGTGATGAATCTGAGCGTGTTTTGTTTTTCTTCTTCTGGTTGTGCCGCAAAAGATCTTCCCGATTTCTGGCTTTGGCCTTTTCTTATGCCTGTCCTATTGTTGGTTTTGGATAACCACGTTCCTCAAATCTTTGCGCTATAAATCTGGTGTGTTTTTGTAACTCTGTTTCTGTGGAACAATTCCTTCGGGTCCTGACCATTTCTCCATATGGTATGCTGCTAAAGAGATTTTCAGGATGGCAGCTACTCGATGTAACATGGACTTGGTACTCGTAGGTTTCCTTTATATAGTACTTTTGGGTTGTCCATTTTCCACAAAGATTTGTATATCTAGAGAGATGATTTGTTCTTTATCGTGGTGTTCCATGAACTTGATGTTGTGTTGGTTCCTATTAATATCTTCCACAAAGACCATCAATTCTTGGGCACTCCTGTTCCAAATTATAAATAAATCGTCTATAAAATGACTCCAGGAAACTATCTTGTGTGCATGTTCCTCAAATTCTTCACTGTGCAGCATTTCCTGTTCCCACATTCCCTTTGTCAAACTGGCATATCGTAGGGCAAATGTTGTGCTCATTGCAATTTTTCGCAGGTTTGTAGGAAAAACGTACCATCAAACAGGAAAACATTGTGTTCAAGACCGTACGTGAACATCACCACAAGCATTCTGGAGGGGTCTCTGTAACTTGCAGATTTGGTGAATAAGAAGAATTGGTGGCTTGAATTTGTACTTTATGTTCTATGCTTGTGTAGAGAAAAACCACATCCAATTTAGTTAGCAAATAAGTGTTTCCCACGGGATATTGACCACTTTTCGTAGAAAGTCTGTCGAGTCTTGTACATATGATAGGGGGGGAAGGGGCTTGTACAAATGGTGACAAGAATCTATCAGTGAAGCATGACGTTTTTTTTCCAGGAGTGATCCTATGGACGTTACTATGGGTCTGCAGGGAGGTTTGATTAATCTCTTATGTACCTTAGGGACAAAATATATTGTTGGAGTTATTGGGTATTTGACTGTAAGATATTGTTTGCCCTCCCATTCAAGGAGTCCCATTTCATGCCATCCTTTGGGCTTCCCACCAAACAGTTCCTTGTAATGTCTTGTGGGATCTTCTATCAATTTGAGATAGCGGGTGGTGGTGTTTAGTTGATGTGTCACCTCTTGAATTTAGTCTTCTAGGTGCATCACTACAATGTTACCCCCTCTATCTGAGGGCTTTATTATAATTTTTGAGTAATTTCTGTCATTATGTAAATTTGATAGTTGTTTCATATGTCTTTTGTCATGGCTCAGTGGTTGAGTCTGTTTTGCCAATTATTTCAAGTCCTCAACCAACAATCATTGAAAATCTCTATATTGGCACTGTCATTGTTGGATTGAATCTCAACGGTAGTTTGCGCCCGCTACCTTTTGCCACATGTGTATTAATTCCACATGGCACTAAATCAGCATCATCCCACATGTATTCTATGTATATATAAATATATATATATATATATATATATATATATATATATATATTACATGGCCACGGTAGTGGCCATGTAGTTATGGTTAAGTTGCTGTTTCCATAGGAAGAGCACTTTTTGGGCGGCTTATAACTTCGCTCTCCCTGGACGGATCCTCACCAAACTTTGCAAAAAAAGTAGTTGGGTCACTCTGAATTGTTTTGCAAAGTTTGGTGAGGATTCGTCCAGGGGGGGCAAAGTTATAGGGGGGTCCCAAAACTTTTTTTTTTCCCATAGACTGAATGGGAAAAAACTTTGCGCACGGCTACAGCCCGAACCGCTGGATGGATTTACACCAAATTTGCGGCAGGAGCGGCGGCCTGGTCCCAAAAGTGTGCTTTTGTAAATTTGGTGTAAATCTGTCCAGTAGTTCTTTTTAAAAATGACTAAAATGTAAGGCAAAAAAATTAGTGATATCTGCGTTCGCTTCGCGGACGGACTTCCCTGTTCGCTCCGCGGACAGCACCCCGATTGGCCCATGGGCTTGCGTCATGTCCGCGGACATGCAACGTGTTTGCTGACTGGACGGCGAGGGGCGTGGAGCACGTCAGATTTTCTGTGGCGCCTGCCATCTTGTATTCGCAGTCGACCGCGTACAGCGCAGTGAAACGTGGATAAAAAATTGTATTTAGTGCCGTGTGTTGGTGTGTAAGAGTGTTTGGGGAGGGTGGGGGAGTATGAGATAGGTTCAATGCTTTGTTTTTTTATGTGCTAGACGTTTTTGTTGCGTTCGATTTGTCCGCGGAGAACACGGCTGTTCTGACATTTTGTAAATAAACTAAATGGTGGGGTGTTTAGAGGACGGAGTATGTGTCATTTTTGTTCGCAAGGAAGGTAAAAATGAGCTATGAACACTCGCAGTGTACTTAATTGTTTGTAAATACACAAACTGGGGGTGTCCTCAGGACGCTGTCCGTATTGTAATCTGTCTAGTTGAATGTGTTCTAAGAACACTCGCAGTGTCCCGAAATGGTTGCAATTACACAAAATGGGGGTGTTCTGAGAACGTTGTTTGTATTGTTCGTTGTCAGGGTGAATGTGTTTTAAGAGCACTCCTTTTGTCCGCTAATAGTACAATTTCCTAGGGGCGTCAACCGACTTTTTGTCAACTAAAGAAACGATAAATCCGGCTGGTGTGCGTCGAAATTATGTGATAATCCTATGACTGGCGCCATTGACCTGGCTGACTTGCTTTTGCGACACTAAATCATATCTCCCGCCACTAAGCCTGATATTATCAAAGCATTCATGTTCCCCGCCTCTCTCCGTGACGTTACAGGGTGCGTAATGAAACGCGCCCAGTCGTCTTCAGTACTACGCGACTTTACACAGAACCGGGAAGACAACACACATTATGTCACAACACAGCGCGCCACAATTCAGAATATGAAACTGTGATTTAAAAGCAAAGAGCAAGATTGTAAATGTTGTAAAGTACATTTATTTGACATCAAATGTTTAGAGAATATTCAGCAATTTGCATTTGTCTTTGTTGTCGATCCGCAAAAGTTCATGTTGAGACACGCGATGTTCCTTTGTGGTACAGAGAGTGTTAGATCAGGTTACAACTCAGTGCGCCACAATTCGGAATATGAAACTGTGGTTTAAAAGTAAACAGCAGGATTGTACATTTGGTAAAGTACATTTATTTCACATGAAATGTTTAGTGAATATTCAGCGATTTGCTATTGGGCCTCATTACGACCCAGGCGGTAAGTTACCGCCTGGGTCGTACCTTTACCACCATGGCGTAAACTACGTTTACGCCATGGTGGTTGGCGGATTTACCGCCCCATTCCGAGTTGAGTGGGGCGGTAAGTCCCCATTAACCCATTTACCCTTCCCCATTCGCATTTTTGCCCCATAGGGCATAATGGGAGTGGGGAAGGCGTTAATTACGCCACCGTAAATTACGGTGGCGTAATTAACAACAAGGTCCCTTAGCGCCATGGATTTTAACACCTGCAAAAAGCAGGTGTTAAAACCTCCATGGCGCTAAGGGACCTCGCAATCAGGTGGTAAGGGTCGGCGCTGTTTACGCCGCCGTAAACCCCTTACCGCCTGGGTCCTAACGAGGCCCATTGTCTCTGCTGTCGATCAGCAAAAGTTTATTTGGAGCCGCGCGTTGTTCCTTTGCGGTAGATAGGCTGTTGGTTTATGATAAAAGCAGTAAATGGTCTCTCTGATAATCGGAAGGTTGCTCCAACAACGAGCCATTAGACCACCGTATTGGTTGGTATGTTGTTTGTAGCCGCTAGTACTGCGTAAGGGCATACTGGTCCTTGGCGATTGTCCCATAAAATGGTGAGGGTCATGAAGTTGCATATTTGGACTTGCACCTGGCAGTTGAAGACCCCATCCGCTGGAGTCTGTAAATCGTGACATAGACAAAACGGGGCCACGTACCTGTTTTAAAAAACATAAATTAGTCTCACCAGCCGATCTTCATTAAAAATCATCATTTTATTTATTAGGGCGTGAAACTATTTGCTATCGAAGATAGTGCAACAGAGTATGTTAATAATAAAATAATAATATTTTCCCATTCATATAGCGCTAAGAACTGTGAGGTATCTAAGCGGTGCTTATTATTAACCACGGTGTGTGGTGCTCATTTATCGACCACGGAAGGATGAAAGGCTGAGTTTGGGCTTTCCGGGATTCGAACTTGCGTTAGCAAGCTGTGCACGGATGTCAAAGCGAGCGCTGTACTCGCTGTGCCACTTGACAGGCTACAGTAAAGTGGCACAGCGAGTAGAGCGCTTGACCGCCTATAGACCGGTTAAATTATTTCTATTAACCCACTCTGTGTCGTCTGCCTTTTTCAGAGCCCTCTAAACGACAGGGGATCAATTCGGCGGTGATAGTACGCGGTAGAAAACATTATGCCACTTTCAACAAACAAGTTCAACTTCAGCGGTCTTTAATGCTACGCTATTGTAATTATATTTGGTATAAAGTAATGTAAAGGGTTACTTACAGTACAATTGCAATTTCCATTGTCTACGAGTGGTGCAGTCCGAAAATACGACTCTGCGTGTGCCAACGATCTTTCGCATAGTGATATAATATGTAAAAGTGGTTTCGTTTCAGAAATTTCATCTTTATCTTCTCTTACGTTTTAGCAACACTCCTTCAAGAGAAGTCTTTCATCACAATCTCTGTCTGTCAAGGTCAAAACACAATACAACCTTATAGTCTGCTTCGTGAGCCTCTCCGGGGCCCGAGAAAAAAATGAAGCAGCTGACCTTCACTGTGAACGAGCATAAATTCTTACTTTGCAACATTCTGTGTAAAGCCATCTGTAGAAGTTGGTTTTTGCACGCCATGTTTGTATATTGTTTGCGTGATATTAAAAAAAGTTTGTTTAAAGGACGTTATGGTTCTAAGTACAGCCGAAAGATCCATGAAAATAGCAAGTTATGGTAAGCTATGAAAAATAACTCGCGCCAACACCATGCACTGCTAAGACTAACACCCAGGACATCAAAGATGACATCGCAAATGTCATTGATGAAATCACTGATGACATCACATGTGTATGTACTTTTCATGGAATTTGTGTACTAGGGATTTTCATTATAATGTTCCGAAAAAAGTGTCAAGGATATTGCAATAAATATCATACCGTTATTAGTGCTTTGAACGATGCATTTATATCAATAAATAGCATTGTATTATGGGATTCTATGTAGTATACTGAGCTGCTAATGGAGAAAGATAGCATTGTGTGCAGAGTACAAGATAAAAGTATAATATTTGTAATGTTAATATGTAGAATAATGAAATGATAATTGTCCTGAAATGTTGGGAAATTCACAAAATGGGGGTGTTCTGAGGACGTTATTCGTATTGTGTGATTGCTTAGCTGTATGCAATGAGGGAATGGTACAGAGAGTAAAGTGAACGCCGTCCGCGGACACCGCGGCTGTTCGTGGACAGGGCATGGTAAATCCGGGTTTTTCCAAGAAATCCAACATGGAAAGAAGACTGTACGGATCAGCCAATCAGATGTCGAGGTTGTGGATTTGTGTTGAAAGAGACTGTGTGTGGTGAAGATGGCAGAAGTGGAGAAAGTCAGGGTGTTGGTGCTCGGAGATATGTTTGTGCATGGTTTACAGCAGTACGCTGAATGCAGGCATGTTGCAAAGAACTTTGATGTCAAAGGAGTGGAGGTGGTGTGGAGCACTGTGCCTGATTGCAATGTGCAGGGAATTGTACAAGTTTGTGCGGATATGGCCACGATGAACAGTCCGCATGTGGTAGTTTTGCACTATGGTGCTTTCCATTTGGGCAACGTCAGTGCCCTTACTTTGTTGACTGATTTGGAACGCTTGGTACAAGCCGTAGTGAAGATCCTTCCAAATGCGAAAGTAATTTTTTCTGGATTACTACCTAGGGCAATATGGGACAATAGTTCAGTTTTTTGTCCTCAGCAAAACATTGCTAGGTGTGTCATCAACCGAGGCATGTGTGCCTTCATGCTTAGAGCTGGTATGTTCTTCTGTAACAATGAGAATATTGATGCCAGTAATGCTGTTAATTTTAAAGAAGATGGCATTTCTTTATCTTTTACCGGAAATGCCTTTTTATTTTGGAATGTAAGGGTTGCTTTGGAGAAGGTTATGTGAAGATTTTAGGAGTAAAGTAAGAAAAAAAAACAAGAAAAAAAATATAAAATAACAGGTGTCTGTCAAGCATCTGTAAAAAAAAAAAAAAAACGCCTCTTTTTAGAGCCAACTTCAAAGGGGAAATGGGGCACACTATTTAAATTTACATTCACCACGCTCAGATTTTCGATGTGTCCGCGGACATGGCGGTAGTCCGCGGACATGAAAATCACTACGAGGGGGTTAGTATGTTCTATGTTACATGTCAGGGATATTATGGTTAAGTTGTGTTACTAAAAACCTATGAAATTCAGTGAAAAAACTTTGTTAAAGGGACGTTATGGTTCCAAGTAAAACCGAAAAACCCTTGAAATTCGCCAGTTATGGTAACATAAGCAACCATAACTCGCGCCACCGTGCACTGCTAACACTAACACCCAGGACATCAAAGATGACATCACAAATGTCATTGATGACATAACTGATGACATCACATGGCTGGCTCTCCCTTTTTATCCTTTACTGACATATCGAAGCCACATAGTTTTCTACAGTAACAGTCGGGAAGTAAAAATTGAAAAGGTACTATATTTGTAGACTTGGGTTCCTGTGACATCATATATGAAACATGTACGAAGCGGAAGATACAGGCTTGAAAGAGCGGAATCCTTTCTGTGCATGAATATAATCATTATGGTATCAGCACTTTGTCATAGTTTTATTTTTATTACTCTACCTTCCCTCTATATCAGTGGTCTTCAAACTTTTTTGGCCAGGGCCCCCCTGAGCAAAATTTGGGCAGGTCGGGACCCCCCAGAAATGCCAAATGGACAGTATATATTGCGCGCCGTCACCTGCTCCCATCAAAGTCGCTGGGCTCCCTCATCCCACTCCTACCCAGTCGCTGGTCTCTCCCCACCCCATCACACACCCAGGGCTCTCCCCACTCTGCTCCCATCACTATCCCATGGTTCCCGCCCATTGTGCTCCCACCATAGTCCCTCGGTTCCCCCATCCCGTTCCCAACACAGTCTGAGGGCCAGTGGCGGCTGGTGAATCTTTTTTAAGTGGAGGGGCATTAAGGGGAGGTTCGGGGGGGTTTCCCCCTGTGAATTTTTTTTTAAATAATAGGTTAAAATGTTGCATTGTAGAGCATACTTTTAACAAAAAATGGGTAAATAGCCAAACAGTTTGCAATTGTTGCTGGGAGTCCAGGGGGCAGGCATTGATATTGTATTTCTATCGCGCTCGTACACAAGTGTTTCAGAGCGTGACAAGGCAAGGGAGGGGAACAGAGGAGAATAAAACAGCGATCTTACTAGGCCCAGTGACATTGAGAACGCGCAAGTGTGAGGGGAAAAGTGCATGGAAGGGGGGAGAAGTGGAAAGTGCGAAGCAGAGGAGAAACAGATAAATAACAATAAATAAATAATAAAGGCAACAAACAGTGGTAGTGCAGCCAGCAATTTGCAAGTGCTACGTTTAAGGCAGCAGACAGGGTAGGTCTGATAAGTGCAGGAAGAAAGATGGTTCTCCTCAAGTTTTAGAGTGGCAGGGCGCTGTTCCAGAGGGAGGCCCCAGCCGAAGACGGAGATCTACCCCCAGCTCGTTTCCTTGATAAACGACGGACCCTGAGGGAGTTGGAGGTAGAGGAGTGAAGAGCTCGAGAGGGGAGGTATTTGCGGAGGAATAGCTGAAGGTATTTTGGACCGAGGCCCCAGAAAGCCTTGTGGACAAGGCAGAGGGTTTTGAATGATAGATGTCCGGTAAAAAGATACCATCCCTGTCCCCTGGGCCCCACTGGTCCTAACACAATGAACATGATTATGTGTATATGCAAGGCGCTGCACATTCATACAGCAATCACTCTATCATTCACATGAGCATCCATCACCATACACTCACTCATAACGCATCCATACACATGTTTAAATAAAAACAATGAACATAAACGTACCTTCTGCATTGGCCTGTGTGTGGGTGCTGCTCCAGCTGCTCTGTCTGTATGTGCGAGGAGACGCAGGAGCTCCCCCTCGGACATACAGACATGCAGTGCCCCAGCCAGCATTTCCAATGAGCTATGCAATGCTGGCGAAGCAAAACGCCCCAGCACTTGCATGGCTCAGTGAGCATGTGCGGCTGGGGAACTAAACTGAACTGTCAAAGGGAAACACTGTTTCCCTTTGACAGTTCAGCCAGCCCAGGAGCACTCCATTAGCTGGATAAAGCAGCTGAGGGAGTGCTCACTGTTTCACTGGGCTGGCTCCTTAGCTCCTCCATAATGGGTGAGGGGCCACTATGCAGTTAGTAATGTTGACCATTGTTGCTGAATATATCACAATTTACTTACATTTTAACACAAAGCACCCCTTTGGGTACTATTGAAACAGTGGGCTTCATAACTACTCTGGCGGTAGCTGTGCCGGTAAAACCGGCACGGCTGCCACTGGAGTTGCATCCGGGTCTGGCACCCGCGAATGGGCAATTACTAGGTCATGCCGAGTTAGGCGGACATGATAATTGCCCTTTCGAAGGTGCCGGTAGATCCCCATTCCCATTTGAGCCCCATATGGCTCAAATGGGAAGGGGGAGCTCGGATGCACCGGCACCGTTAATAACGGTGCTGGTGCATCCGACGAGCTGAGGTCAGACCTGGCGGGGGCTGTCAAGCACCCACGAGCACAACTCTTACTATGGCGGAACGCTAGCAACGGTGCCGGTAGCTTACCAGCACCGTTGTTACTGGTCCGCCATAGTAGTAATGAGGCCCAGTCTGTGACTAAAGGAATGAATATCCATTTACAACTGTGGGCCACTTTTTCATTGTTGCCTGAGACAGTTTCATGCTTCAGCCCGCCCATGTGGGCCACCCCTGCCCATTTCTTCCAATCTAAAAAAAAAAAAAAAAAAAAAAATCTTTTTTCATGCTGAGCTCTCAGGGCCCCCTTGGGATGCACCCGCGGACCCCTAGGGGGTCGCGACCCACAGTTTGAATACCACTGCTCTATATGCTCATATTTGTATACATTATAGTCACTCTCCATAGAGTGAATGGGAAAAAAATGTTGCTCGCGTCTACAGCCCAAACCGCTGGACGGATTTCAACCAAATTTGGGCCAGGAGCGGCGGCTTGGTCCCGAAAGCGTGCTTTTGCAAATTTGGTGAAAATTCGTCCAGTAGTTTTTTTTTAAAATGACCAAAAAGTAGGTCAAAAAAAATTAGTGATACCTGTGTTCGGTTTGCAGATACACTTCCCTGTTCGCTCCGCGGAAAGTGTCCTGATTGGCCAATTGTCTTGCGTGATGTACGTGGACATGAAAAGTGTTCGCTGATTGGACGGCGTGAAGCGCGTCAGATTTTTTGGTAGCGCCCGCCATATTGGATTCGCGGACGTCCCCGGACAGCGCGGTGAAACTTTGTTCAAAATGTGTATTTTGTAGAGTGTGTTGGTGTGTAGGAGTGTTTGGGGAGGGTGGGAGTGTGTGAGATAGGATGAAAGTTGTGTGTTTTATGTGTTATACGTTCTTTTTGTGTTCGATTTGTTTGCGGACATCACGGGTGTTCTGAAATTTTCTAAATAAACTGACTAGGGGGTGTTCTAAGGAGTCAAAATGTGTCCGTTTTGTTCGCAAGCAAAGTGAAACTGTTCTAAGAACACTCGCGGTGTTCGGGGAGTGTTCGTAGGTGGTGTCCTGAGGACGCTGTCCGTATTGTTCTCTGTCAAGTTGAATGTGTTCTAAGAACACGTGAGGTGTCCTGAAATGTTTGCAAATAAACAAAATGGGGGTGTTATGAAGATGCTTCTAAGAACACTCGCGGTGTCCGGGGAGTGTTCGTAGGGGGTGTCCTGAGGAGGCTGTCCGTATTGTTCTCTGTCAAGTTGAGTCTGTCCTAAGAACACTCGCGGTGTCCTGAAATGTTCGCAAATAAACAAAATGGGGGTGTTCTGAAGACACTTCTAAGAACACTCGCGGTGTCCGGGGAGTGTTCATAGGGGGTGTCCTGAGGACGCTGTCCGTATTGTTCTTTGTCAAGTTGAATGTGTCCTAAGAACACTCGCAGTGTCCTGAAATGTTCGCAAATAAACAAGATGGGGGTGTTCTGAAGACGTTTTTGAGAACACTCCTGGTGTTCTGGAATGTTCGTAGGGGGTGTCCTGAGGACGCTGTCCGTATTGTTCTCTGTCAAGTTGAATGTGTCCTAAGAACACTCGCGGTGTCCTGAATTGTTCGCAAATAAACAAGATGGGGGTGTTCTGAAGACGTTTTTGAGAACACTCCCGGTGTCCTGGAATGTTCGTAGGGGGTGTCCTTAGGACGGTGTCCGTATTGTTCGTTGTTAAGTTGAAAGTGTTCTAAGAACTATCGCGTTGTTCTGAAATGTTCGTAGGGGGTGTCCTGAAAACGGTGTCCGTATTGTTCGCTGGCAAGCTCAAAGTGTTCTAAGAACACTCACATTGTTCGCGGACATTAAAAGTTTCCCATAGATCATAGTTGAAATGTTTGACTCTACGGATGTGATATGCTGCGGTGGTTGCTGCCAGGGCATAGAGTCTTGGGTGCATGGCCATTTGGCCATGCACCCAAGACTCTATGCCCTGGCAACAACCACCGCAGCATATCACATTCATATTTGTTTATAACTTTGGGTGAAAAACAAATGTATAAGGAACAAAGGTATTAGATACTATGGATGTGATGTGCTGCTATGGTTGTCCTTATTATTGTATACTTACTGTTTGGTCTATTAATGGGAGTCCATGTTTTTTTTCTTCATTTCTGTGATAAAAGAAAATAGCATGTTAGTATTAGTATTTTGTAATGACTTATTACATTGTATAAGCAATATACTTTTATTTTTTTTCGACCCTCATATTTAGTAGAGTACAAATCAGAGTACTGTGCAATTTGCTCAGTTTCTGTATTTGTTGCTAAAATCATTGGGTCTGTGGGAGAAAAAAAATCCATGTTGGATTTAAAAAAAAACCTTTTTCTGTTTTGCTACAGTTTATTTGTTTGTTTGTTTTCAGTGTTCACTTGTTGTTTCTGGCTAATGCTTTATACTTTGCTTTGTTGTATTTCTTTTGGAACAGTAACAGATTCTTCATTTGTTTTGATATTATAAAATTTTGGAGCAGTTAGATACCAATTGGCGTATTCTAACTGTCTATTTTTTTAATATATTGTAGTGGTTTTCATTTACCTATTTGGATATTGTTAAATTTTGGGACAATTAGATACCAATTGGCGTATTCTAACTGTGTATTTTTTGGCCTAATTTAGTGGTATCCATTTATCTGATTAGTTGTTGTAGAATCTTTGAGCTGTTAGATAGCTTTTGGAGTATTCTAACAGTTTATATTATTTTAACACACATTTATAATTTTGGGACAGTTAGATACCAATTGGCGTATTCTAACTGTGTATTTTTTGGTCTAATTTAGTGGTATTCATTTATCTGATTAGTTGTTGTAGAATCTTTGAGCAGTTAGATAGCTTTTGGAGTATTCTAACAGTTTATATTTTTGTAACACAAATTTATTTAAAGGTTTAAATACAGTTTATTTATCAAATTTTGGTTTTAAGAACATCAAATAAGCGTTTGTAAGATTTGCTGGTAATCTCTGCTTTAGAGTAATGGTACTATCATTACATTCAAACCATCCACATTTCTTTTTTATGTATGCAGTGTAGTGCCCTGAATTGGTTGTGGCTCCTGTGTGGTAGATTATACCCATTGTTGTGAAGGTTTTCTTACCAAGTGATATTTGACCATGTGTGAATCCAGTCAGCTTGCAGTTGTTTTTGGTACCATCTGCATTGTAACGTAGAAGCATTAGTATTACGTATTTACTATGTGTTTGTATTACTAACGTGGAGCGATTATCTGAATTGCAGGTAGAGCATAATCTACCATGGTTTGCATTTTGTACAAGTTGCTGAAATGGAATGGATTCACAATTTGGTATTGATATATATATATGAAGCGTTCATTGGGGATTTCTTCTTCTGTCACATTGTTGCAGAGAGTGCATGTATGTTTCCACATGTATGAAATCTGAAAGATTTCATTTATAGGTATGTTTTTGTTTTCCAGTACTTGTAGTAAGTACATTAGAAATTCTTGTGGATCTTCCTGTGAATTTATAGTGAATTTCACCATTCCAGCACAGTAGTCCAATTGTCGTCTTATTCCAAAAACACTATATGTGTTGTCAGGATTGTTTGCTGCATTTCTGTGAAGTACTAACATTTGCAAACACAATGGGTTTGTACTGTGTGAGTAAATGCTGTCAACAATTGGTGGTAATTGAAATAGAATATTCATTGCTACATTTGCATAGCAACTTACACCAACTATATTTGAGAATTTAAATGGTCCAGGTAGTTCTGTATCTAACTGCTTTTTTTGGAGTTTGTCTTCCTTCTTTAAAGAAGTACTTGGTTTACTTTCTCTAATTGATTCTTTTTTGTTTGTGGTACTTGATGGAGTATTAGTTTCTTTTACTCTCTTTGGAGGATTTCCAGTGACATCCTGTTGCATTTCAGTTTGATTTAGTTTTCTTTTACAACGTTTTAGTTTTTGTGGAACAGAATATGTGTTTAGATGGGGAGTGTATAGTGAGCGAAGTCTATTATATTCTAAAATGCAAGGAATATCAGCGTTTACTTTACTTGCATCAAAGTTGATTAGAAATAGACCGTCAAGTGTACGTAAGCGTGATAGTGCTACGTAGCTCATGCCTTCTTTAAAGACTGTGTTACCAATATCTATCATTGCTTTGTCTAGGGTAAGACCTTGTGATTTATGAATTGTGACTGCGTATACAAGAGTTAGAGAAAATTGTTCTCTGCGTACATACATATCTTTGAAGAGAAGGAATCTAGCTGTTGAGCGTCCTATCCGTTTTACTTCTGAAAGTTTGTCAAAGAGTATATTGACAAACTGAATTTTGTTGTCACGTGGGTATGTTTGAAAGCCAACAACTGTACCCAGTGCTCCATTAACTAGTCCTTGGTCCACGTCAAGGTTACATTTAAGCATTACTCTGCAATTTAAGGATAATTTTAACATCTTTTCTAAGCCAGCTGTGTTTGAGATTGATTTTTCTAAATTATTTAGTCTTGTTGTGGCTTGGTCACACATGGGTAGTGTCATACCATGTACATCTAGTTTGTCTGTGGTGCTAATTTCCATTATTGGTTGCATTTCTTTACTTAGCATGATTTCATTGAATTTGAAACAGCTTGCAAGAGTTGGCATTAAGGCCATACAATTGACATTTTTGTGGGCTAATTGTTCCATAACATCTGTAGCACATGCATTATCGCCATAAAGTGCATTAATGTGCCGGGTTTTCAATGTTGCTTCTGCTTCTTTAGAAAGTATACCAACTCTCAAACTTTTTAAAATGTTGGCATAAGTGAGATCTGCAGATTGGCGCATGTTTTCTGTTAATTCTCTGTATTGGAAATGTTGCCAACCAAGGGTTGACATTTCCAATGCTGCCAACAGTTTTATGGCAGAGTTTGTGCCCTAATGTTTTAAAAATAGGTTCACCTTTTACTGGTGTTAATTGAAGCAGATCTCCAAAAACAATAATGTGTTTTCCTGCAAAGAGCTCTTCATAGTCTGTTTTGAGTACTTCTTGTAATCTGAGGTGAATCAAAGCTAACATCAGGTTGGAGACCATGCTCACTTCATCTATTAGTAGCATTTTCATTTGTTTCAATACTCTGCGTAATTCCATTGCAGCTTCTGCAGAAAGTTTGTAATAGTCTAATTTGTTCTGGTGTTCTACTGGTAATAGTAGTAATCGGTGAAATGTAACACCACCTATGTTGTAGGCAGCTAAACCTGTGGGGGCAGTGACAACAGCTGACAGTTTGTTGTTTGTCAATTGTTGAAGGAACTTACTAATGATTTTGATTAGGAATGTTTTGCCAGAACCAGCTTCACCACTGACGTACAGTAGTATAGGTTTATAATTATGGCAGGAACATTCTTTATTTTCATGTTTTACACCATGTGCAATTTGTTTTGGTACTTCTTGAAAAATGCTACTTTGCTCATTGTTTAGTTTTGATTGTAGTATAGTTAAGTCTTCCTTATCTTCATACTGACACATGGTGTTTTCTACTTCTATCATAGCTAATTCTGCCTCATTTGTTATTAGTGGTTCTCCCAGTGGTTCTTGGCTTCCTGTTACAGAAGGTTGACTACTGTCAGGAGTATCCTTATCTATTTGACCCTGGAGTTCTTCTTCATGTTGCTGTTCATTGTGCAACATTTTTTTGTACTGTGTAAAGTTAACATCAGTTATAGTGCTTTCATTTGCTTTGAAAGCATCCTCATATGAGTCATAGTTATCTAGTAATTGTTCTTCTTTTCTCCATGGTTTGAAGAGTTGTAGCAGGGGCATGTAATATACTTCTTTATGTTGAGGAGTCTTCAATGACAATTTGATATGATTAATTAAATTTGGTTTAGTGAGTTTAACTAAGCTGCCTTCACAGTCTGTCACTCTATATTTACCTTTTTTTTCATCGGGTTTCATATTAGTTTTGTATGTGTAGTTTTGGGCTTTTTGGTATAGACACATGTTTTCCAAAGTATTACTTCTGTTTGGGTAGTATGTGTCCAATAAATTGTTTTTTAAAATGTCTTGGCTGTTGGGATCATGTTTGGCTATTGTTTCTATATCTTCATATGATTTTAGAACTCTTTTTCTAGATTTAGCTGGACCAAGACTTAGCCATACTATATTTTCAGATTTACCATACAATGAAGTACCAGTTAAACGATCAGCTGCTTCATAAGATCCACATTCTCTATGGGTGAGCATTTTTATGCCCAAGCTGTATAATTTCTGAGATACTGTTTTATCTGATGACAGGTCATTCCAGAGGTCTTGGAGCTCTGTCTTTTCTGCTTTAGTTAAGTATGTTGTGACATATCGTGCAACTGCAGTAGAATTGTCTGCAATGTACTGCACATCTATGTTTGCATTCCATAAGTGGGCAATGATTGCATTATAATCATTGATATATTTTTCTTCTTCTTTTCTTTTTATGTAATATGTATTTTTAGGTGACTTTCCTTTAACAGTATGTCTAACTGAAGACATGAGGTTGTTTACTTGACCTGTATTTGTAACTGGTCTAGGGAAACCAAATCGGCATTTGGTGTAGTATTTGCCTTTGTTTTTGTATTTGCGACGACAATATTTTCCACATTTGTGTCTTTGAAATTATAAAATGTGTGCACAAAGATCACTATTTGTGGCTTCTGATGGAATTTGACAAGTGACATATTTTTCAATAAACTGTAAAACAGTGGCATCACTGTCTTGACCAAATTTAGGAGCATCTTTAATCCATAAAAGCATGTGGATATGTGGTGCTCCTCTGGCTTGGTATTCTTTTCTCCAAAAGAAGTGTTGCACTTCTCCAAGGGGAGGAACAGTTTTATTACAAATAAAATATAGCATAGCAATGAAGCGATGGTGAAAATATCTTGAAACATTAACAGGATCCAAAGAACAAAGTTCTCCAGGTGTTAGAATATCTATGTTTGTTTTGTTTTTATTTGATATGCGTAGGAAATCATGTAAATCTTCCCATGCATATTCTGCACAACTTAATGTAACAAACCAAGTGGGTGGGCCAAGGTTTCTGATCATACAACGTACATCTCCATGACTTCGAAACCAGTACTCTTTAGTACCACGCATATTTGCTAATAGATTTGTAATATTTGATTGTAAAATCTCATCCTTTTGTTGCACTTTCTCTAATAATTGTGTAGCTGTCATATTTTGAAAGTGTGATCCTGATTTTAATATGTGTGCAACTCCGTAACATAAAGTTGCTAGTTCACTTTCAAAGAGTAGGTGGAATATGTATTCCACGTTTTGTCTAAATCTGGGATCTTCAGAATACATCCGTAATGAGCGGTATTCTGAAGCTGATATTTGAATAGGTCTATCATCATATCTTCCTCCTTTGCCAGTTGGAAAAAGTAGAGGAAAAGCACGTGCTTCTATACTTTTTTCCCATATACTGATTGGCGATCCTTTTGTTTGACGCATTTGGTAAGTTTCCAGTACATCTTGTACGGTGTCATTACAGTGCAAAGGATGAATTGTATACTGGTCTAAAGTATTTGATATTGTAGCAGGATCTAGTAGCTCAAATTGACCAGCTTCTTGTGTTTCTTGAATTATTTCAGTTGTATCTTTCAAGTTTTCTTCAATATTAATTTCTTTGTAATATTCATTATTCTCTTTAAGATAATGGAAGGCTTGTCTAACTTTATATAAATCTACCAGCTGTTGCCATATTTTTTTGTCTTTTGTAGGTACTCCATTTACTAATATAATTAAAGACTGGTGCATTGGACGTTGCACTCCTAGAGTATGCACATTTTCTTTTAGATTTAATGGTAAATAAACTACTTTTCCACTAATGCCTTTTACCAATTCAGAGGGAGGTAATTTTGCTGTTTTTGGTTGAGGGCGTATTATTGCTTGAAATGGGTGTACTGTTTGAATTATGATGCTCTCATATAAATTAAGTTGTTGTAGAGGTTTTGGTACTGGGTATCATTCCAAATTATTTGTGATAGAACGTGAAGGAGTTTGGTTGTTGTCAAGTTTTGTGGTGCAATAACTGCAAAGTATTAAGGGCTCAGTTATTTCATATTTGTTTTCTGCTAGAAGGTAGAGAGCTAATTCAAACCATTTAGAATCTTCATTGTCTTCTATTTTGTATGATAGGTCCACAGTGTTTGTGTTACTTTTATAAAAAATTCTACGGCAACATACACACATACATGGTTTGGTACTTCAGCTGATGTACTTTTAAATTTTAGTATTTCTTTTTTGTATGTGTTTAGCAAAAGGTTGCCATGTGTAGAATTGTTGCTTAATTGGTTTAAAGCTATTTCATTCTGTAAATGGCTTCCACTTCCAAAATATTTTTTCTGGATATAGTGAATTTCTTCAAGTAGGTCTTTTGCTGTACCATGTAGAAGGATGTTATTTAACTTTGCTAGTGCTAAAGCAGGACTTTTAGCATAGTACAGTTTATAGACTAGATTTCTTATAGTTGAATGATGTGTTGATATCCTTTTGATATCATGGAAAGTGGTTTTACAAGTATGTGCTGTAATGCAGGCCAATGAATGTCCTTGTAGTCCTGTGTACTTGCGCACTGGACAGGTATCTATATTTTGCAGTAATTTAATTTTGATTTTGTCTTTGCTTTTTACATATTTATTGAGGAATTGGTGTAAAGATTTGAAACATTGTTTGGGAATGTTACACATTGACGTGCATGGCCATTTGTACACTAGACGTTCTGATTCAGTTGAATAGAGGGGTAATTCTAAGTTTTCAGGGCATATTTTTGTAAGGAGTACTTCTTGTTCCATTATGGTATTATTCACTTTTTCATAACCTCGACCACTGCTATTTATGGCAATTGTATTTGTTAGCTTTTGTTTGTACGCTTCTTCATTAAAATATGGTTCTGTGCTCGTAGTGTGATTCCATTCACCTCCGCAGATACTTAAGAAGTTCTTTCTGTTGACATTTCGCTTATTGAGAAGTCTTTTTTGTAATTTAGTTATTAGTTTTTTTAGTGGTTTCATTTTGTTTAACAGTAAAATAAATAAATTTCTTTTGAGAAGAATTGCACTGTCCATCAATGCTTCTAAGATTAATTTCCTACGATAGGTTTTAAGCTTTGAACCTGATTTCTCTCCTGTTTTTATAAGATTTTGAAGGCTTTGTGACGTATATTATGGCTAAAATACTTTTCTTGGTATGCTTACTTTGCACTATATTAAAATTTGAAGAAGTAGTTTTATCTGTACTGATAGGTGATTTTCTGTTAATTGTTTTTTGGTTTGTTTTACATTTTGATAGAGGAAGCGAAGTTGTTGTACTTGAAACTTTTTGTGTTTCACTAAATGATTGTATTAGCTGTTTTGTTTCAACTTTTTTTACAAATTCTGCTAGAGATGGATGCTTATGTTGGACACCTTTATTTTCATTTGCTCTAATTTTGCGTTGCTTTCTACGGAGTTGTCTTTTGGTAGGCATTCTTTAGGGTCTGTTGAAAAAAATAAAGAAGATATGGGTTGGGGTGTTCTGGAATGTATGTGTGCTGTGTGCATGAGTGTTTGAGTAAGATGATAAAGATGTATGTAATGGTGTGTGATTGTGCATTGGGAACTCAAACTAGTAGGGGTAGGTATTCTTGAATTTATGTGTCACTAAACTGGGGTTCAGATGACAAAAACAAAGTAAGCTAGTGGTGTGGAAAAGTACAAATAGTAAATGTAATGTATACAATTAAAACAGTTGTTTGTTCTATAATATGAAAATTGTAGTGGTTCAGTTGGCTAATTTGTGTGTCCAAAAATAGAAATTTGTGGGCCATTCTGGTTGTAAATCGCTGTTTACAACATGGAAATTTTTGGACAAAATGGTACAAAATCTCTATTTTAAGAAACCAAAATAGCTGGTATTAATGTTATAGTATATTTGATTAATAATATAAATAATATGGTGATATTTTACTTACTTTTTTTTTTAAATTAACAGGTAACTTCTTAGTTTTTCTTTCTTCTTCGAATTCGGCTGCTTCTTTTCAGGAAACTGGTCTTCACTGCAACTGTGAAAGCTTCAAATTAGTAATTTTGTTTGTATATAGCACTGTTTTTAATTTAGATATTGATTTTTTTAATTGAAATCCTCAGTGCCTTCTGTAAAACTATTAAACTAATTTATTTACATAAGATACATTGCATCAGTTCAGTGTATATGATATGTTCTTAAAGAACACATTGTATTGAATGACTAACTGTAGCAAAAATAAAATATCTTTACTATGTCTTGTGAAATTTATAATATATTAGTGAATACCACTATTTCTGTAAGTAAACTGTTCTAGGTAATAGCGCCTCAATGTCATGTCTAATTTAAAGTAATTAAGTAAATAAATAAATAAAAACAAAAAATATGAAATTGTATAAGTATTTTTATAAAGGTTTAAACATAGATTGTGTTTGCATGCAATTTTGTTTGAATATATGTAGTCTATATATTTCATTTAAAAAATGTTAGTTTAACATGATTTGAGTGTGTGTGTTTAAAGAAAGTAAAAAGTATAAAGGTGTATAAGTGGTAGTTGATTTTAGGAAATTGAAAAAAGTACAGTAAATTCATTTAACAGATTTTACAAGGTACAAGTCTGTTTGAAAATGTGTTCATCTATCATAGCTCTCAAGTCACACGCTTTTGGCGGGTGTCACACGCCTTGTAAAGGGCAGACTCACCCGCCAAGCCTCCTGCACGCCCATTCATTCCAATGGGCGTCTCACCCGCTAAAAACAAAATCAGGTGATTTCACCCGCCTGTAAAACAAAAATGGTTGAGAACTATGTCATGTACTATACAGAAAATATGCATACCTGAAGTTTGTGTTCATGCATATGGATATGCGTGGAGCTGCAAGTAGAAATCTTGAAGACTTGTACAGTATTTGTGGTAGATGCTGCTTGCCAATGATATGACACTTGTACTCAGAGAGATTCAGAGTATATTTGCAGTGCTGATCTATGATGATGCAGTTAGATGTAGAGGTCTTGAATGTGATTGGTGCATGGTCATATGATTTTTGAGGTACATCCAATGAGGGAATGGCAGAGAGAGTGTAGTGGAAATGGTAGAAGGGCTGTTCATGTTACGATATGTCCGCGGACATGGCGCTAGTTCCAGGACATCGGGAGTTACATCCGGGGATTTTTGGGTTCAGAAGTCATGCAAATGAGAATAAGCACTGAAAGGGATCGGTCAGGAAAGTTTGGTGGGTGTGTTGTGCCAGGAGAGATTTTTTGAGATACTCTTTTTGCTGAGAGAACAAAAGATAGCTATGGCTGTGTGTTTCAGAAAACAGATTGTTTGGATTTTAGGAGATTCGTGGATACATTGGTTGAAGGTGCATGCAGAAAGCTGTGGAGTAGCTGTAGATCTTGGATTCCCACATGTGGAAGTACACTGGCATGGAGTACGTGGAATGAAGTGGTTGGATTTGCTACCTCTCTGTGCTACTTTGGAGACAGAGCAACATCCAGACATAATTGTAATTCATTGTGGAGGGAACAGTTTAGGGCATGTGACTGGAATTTTTTTGCAATTTGCTATGAAAGAAGGACTGAGGAAGGTTATGGACATGTTTCCTAATTCGCAAGTGATATTTTCACGGATTGCGCAGAGACAAATGTGGCTTTGTTCTTCTTCATTTGGTCCACAAATGGAAAAAGCAAGGCGCAATGTTAATAAGGCTGTTTGTGGCTTTCTAAGAGATTTTGGCATGTCTTCTTTTCACAATGAAAATATTATGTTTTGTAGTACATACATTTTTCGCAGAGATGGAGTCCATCTTACTTATGCTGGCAATCAGATTTTTCTGAGAAATGTACAAAATGCATTGCGACCTTTTTTGGAATTACAACAACGATTTTGAAGTAGATGTTAAGCATTTACAATTTTTGACTTACAAACACCACCCAAAGGCTCTTTTCAGAGCCACCACTTCTTTCTAGAGAAAATTACAATGTTTGTGATGGAGTAGTAACACAATTTTTTTAATGTTCGCGAACTGTTCGCGGACTTCTAAAAAATACAAAGAGCCCTGCTTCATTTATTTTCACTTCTATTTTTTAACTGGGAAAGGCGGCTCTGAAAAGAGCCTTATTTTTTTTTTGATTTTTGTAATTTTGTATTTTTTTTGGTTTTTCAGACACAACACAGTAGGAGAGGAGGGTAAAGGAGGGTAAAGGGGGGGACACCAACCACACGGATAAGAAAGGGCGAGCTGAGAGAGGAAGATGTAGAGTGGGTTTTATTTGGGTAGTGAGCAGGTCTTCTCGTGCTCTGAGACGATAGTCTCAAAAGCACTCCGAAGTCGCTCCCCCCTGCAGAGTACTGTGTCACAGTACATACATACAACTGTGACCCTCGAAAGGTAAGGGTCATCAGCATTCTGTATGGCCTGTGAGGCAGCTTGAGAAAGACGCTGTCCCACAGAGGTGGTCCTTGTGGTGACAGTATCAGAAACAGAGGATGAAGTAGAGGAAATCAACCTGCTACGTTCTTCGCAAGGTACAACCCTGCGAATAGCCCCAGAGTGAAATGACCTCAGGTGTCGCTTCATAGTAGTGGTCCCAAAGCTGTAGTTACCGTGCTTCCCGCGACTGAGTATCATTTTACACTCATTGCAGGTAACATGGTTCGCACGAGCCTTAGGACCATTCCCATGAATGGTAAATAACCGCCACACACAAGCCTAGTGCGGGTAGTAGGGATTTCCTCTACCTCATTCTCATCATCTTCGTCTTCCTCCTCCGCATCCTCACTCCTGTTCCCCTCTTCAGGCCCTTGGGGAGGTGGTGGTGGTGGAGGGGGTGGTGGTGGTGCTGAAGCAGGTGCAGCACCAAGTGGCAGTTCAGCAGCCAAGGATGCCATGTCGATGATGGTGTAGTCTGCAGGTGGCAGCAAAAATCACTGTGTTCTGAAGAATAGCCAGAAACACAATGGGAATAAGCTCTTGGGCGTGGTCTTTTATAGGGGTGCTTGTGCGCGGTCCGCGGACATGCGCACTGTGCGCGGACAGATCGAACACAAAAAAAGGATCGGAAAGTTTCAAAACGTATATAGAAAGTCAAGATTGCTATGTGGGACTTGTGGCATGGTGAGATTTTATTGAAAAATATTATGGATTAACTGAAAATGTACTTTTAAATTGTTCGGGGACACGAACAGTGTCCGCATTTCAGGACACACGACGAGCGTGGGCGCGGTCATATGATCTGTTTGCGAACTAGTCTGCGAAGGAAGCGCCTGTCCGCAGGACACCAAGTGCACGGAGATTGGTTAGCGCATGCGCATTGATGTCCTACGGACACTGTTCGGGTTCTGAAGTAATTAAAAGTGCGTCACACGTGAAACGAATATTTCAGGAACACCGCGTGTGTTCTTAGAACAGTTTAAACTTGGGAGCGAACAGTAAGGACAGATAAAGTGTTCTTCAGGACACGTGTAATTTAGTTTATGTAGGAACATTTCAGGACACCAATTGTGTTCTTAGAACACTTTCAATTGGGTAGCGAACACTACGAACAGTTGTACTGTTGTTCATGACACATCATTTTCGTGTATTTAGGAACATTTCAGGACAGCAATTGTGTTCTTAGGACAGTTTTAAGTTGATAGCGAACATTAAGGACAGATATAGTGTTCTTTAGAACACTTTAATTTTTGTTTCTTTACGAACATTTCAGGACACCACGTGTGTTCTTAGAACAGTTTCAACTTGCTAGCGAACAGTACGAACAGGTGTGGTGTTCTTTAGGACATCTCCATTTTCGTTTATGTACGAACATTTCAGAACACTCGCACTGTCCGCGGACACTTTTATTGTTTTTAGAAAAAAAACGGAAACGGTTCACAATACAATATAAAAATTAAACTTTATTTAACATATATTAATAATTTATGACAGAGAAGGTGAGGCAGAAACAGAAACAAAAACAGGAGAATTTGGGGTTTCAACATGATTGGCATTAGGTGAGGAAGGGATGGAAATCTCATCAAAACGTTTTGGATTATGGAGAGGGTTTGGGGATAATTGACTGGGATATGGTGAGGAGGGACAAGTACATGTGGGGCAATGGTATGACGTTTTTGTTTTAAAATGTTCTTCAAAAAAAGTTTTTAAATGATTAAAATTGGTCAACAGTAAATCAATTTTTTTCTTTTATGTTGTCAAGCGTGTTTTCCATAACAGCTTCTTCAGAGGTAGTTTCTATTTTGTTATGCTCTGTATAAAAAAATATATATATGTTAAATGTATACAAAATAATAATATTTAAATGGTTTATATTATAAAGTGTTTACCATTAGTTTCACTATCTTGTGACATTTCTTCATGTGGGAAATTGTCCTCTAGCCATTCCCGAGTACTAGACATTTCTGTGAGAAAAAAAAAGAAAAGATAATATATTTTTTAATCTAATACAGAAAGTTTATAAATATATGAGTAACATGAAGTACACTTACTATTTCTGGTAAGATAAGTCCTATGTATTCAGTGGGTCTGGTCTTGTTCTCAGTTCTGTTGTGTCTGTGAGGTAATTGTGTTGGAAGCCAATTTATGTTCTTGTGGTATATTCCATTTCAGAACATATTGTATTTAAATGAATGGTTAGTGTATTACATATATGGGTTACATTTCTTATGAATTACTATATATAATGTTTTTGTGTGCTGCTTTTTGAATTTGTTAAATGTTCTTATATTATGATATAACAATCAAACATACCCCCCCCAAAGTTTTTAGGTAGTGGTACTGTTCTCCGAACATGTCCGCGAACATTAAATAATTTCGCGGACATCAAGTTCATAAGAAGAGATCTAGTCAGTTCCATAATACATGTATATAAAGTGAAAGTCATTATTGTTAAGTTTTGCTACTAAAAACCTATGAAATTCCGTGAAAAAACTTTGTTAAAGGGACGTTATGGTTAAGTTGCGCTACTAAAAACCTATGAAATTCAGTGAAAAAAACTAAGATTCACTGCACGAAGAAAATTAACTGTTGCAATTTGCAACGAAACATTTGTTGTACATAGCAATGTGGACCACCTCTCAAATGGGTCAAAAATTCTCAAATGATTGCAATGACCAGGAAAGTATTTCAATCGTACATGAATTAAGGCTGGACATAGGGAGACAATGTGTTCTAGAGTTTTAAACACCTTGGTATCCGAACAAAATCGACAAAAGGATGACTTCAACTCGATGCACTTATGTTTATACAAAAGTTCTCGAGTGTGCCACAAGTTGAAGCGTAACCTAATGATTCCTGAACGTGTTTTTTTACACGGAAACCTAAGTAGGTACGGTACCATGGTTCCCAAGCTTTTGTGTCTAAATTTTTCACGGATGGTAGTTTTATATCAGAGACATCGAGATCTGGTCTTAATCCAATCACAGCAGTAGATGAGCTGTTTCGCTTTATCAGGATTATTAAGGAGAATACTAAGAGTAATGTCTGCTTGTACTAGAATGATATCGACAGCACGTAACCAGCGTTTGACAAATTGATGTTTCATCTTAAAAATGTAATCAGACAGGAATTTTAGGAGATTAATCTCCTTGGCAGATAATAAACATTTATGGAAGAGAGCACATGCTTTCCACTGATATTGTGCGTAAAAGGAGGTTAGGCCTAATTCAAAGCGCACCCAAGCCACTGGAATGCTTTGGGGAAGTTGGAGAATCGCATTCCAGAATTTGGCTTCAATTTTGTCTAACACCGCCGGGGACCATGGTAGTTGTGATTCCAGGCCATAGAGTATGCAAGGGGTAACTTTTTGTTTCCAGTATATCAGTGCCTGTTTCATTGTAAAGATACCAAAACGATGCATTATTATTTTAGTTTGGGAGATAGCTGTGTTTAACTTATGCTGTACCGTGTCTAAATGACTAGTAACTGAGCCGCTACCATCAAACACCATTCCCAAATAGATGTAGTTTGGAACTACTACTAAGTTGACATGGTTAATAGTCCATTGGAATTTATGCTTGGTTGAATTGGAAGGTCTATACATTACAATGTGTGTTTTTAAGGTATTGACCCGCAATTCATTTTGTATTATGTAGCCGTTGAACGCCTCGAGTAGACTTTGCAGGCCACTCAGGGTTTTAGAAATTAATACTAAATCATCGGCATACATAAGGGTTTGTATCGAGTGATTATTAATTTTCGGTGAATCAGATGGTATCGACTCAAAGATCTCCCGGACGTCATGCCGGAAGCTGTTGAAAATTGCAGACGCCAAAAGGCAGCCCTGCTTTAGACCCCGGGCTGTTGGAATTGGCATAGATAATAATCCTCCTAAGGTAAGTCTAATGCGAACTGAGGTTTCAGAATGTAATGAATAAATGATTTGTTGTAATTTGGGAGGACATTTGTCTCTAGCAAGTTTGGCAAAGAGTAAGGGCCGAGAAATAGCATCAAATGCTGTGTGCAAATCTGCAAATGCAAAATAGATGGCTTGTTTAGTTGTTTGCGCTTGGGACTTGATCGCATTGAGGCAAAACATATTAATATTTGTGCCCATAACTGCTAGAAAACCCGTCTGAAATGGGTCTCGAGTGTCGGCCATTTTGGTCCAAACATTCAAATCACGGAGTATGAGTTTGGAGAAAACTTTCCCAGGTGCATCCAGTAATGCAATCGGTCTGTAGTTACAAGGAAGGGTGCGATCACCGTTCTTGTGGATAGGGACTATAATGGAAGTTTTCCAGGAATGGGGAATACTACGAGATGACATGATCTGTTGGAAAAGATTGTTTAGAATTATAGCCCACATAGAAGGATTAGATTTAAACATGAAATTACTGAGACCATCAGGTCCCATAGCTCTCGATGAGCTAATATGCTTAATGTAATCCTCAAGAATGGACGGAGAACATTCAAGAAACCAAGTTTGGGGACTTTCAGATTGAAAGACAAAATTAGAGAAGGTCGGATCCACGTATAGAGCTGTATAATGCTGGATCCACTGAGCCTCTGTCACATTAAGAATTTGCATAACAGCTTGGGGCTGATGAGCACACTGATTAAATATGGGCCAAGTTTCAGCAGTATTTTTGTTTGCTAGTATTTTGAGCATGTGTTCACCATCTCGCTGAAGAATATGAGCTTTGTGTTGATGCATCCAGTTATGGTACCTGCATTTAACAGATTTTAACTGTTGGTAGCGAGTTGTTTCATTTAATTTGCAAATCAATCTTCTTTCACGTTGGTACTCATTCTTTCTGATTTTGACTAACGGGTTGAAAGAATGTTTGTGAGAGAACTCAGGATGAATCAGGTTTTTCACTGGTTTCTTGAATATAACTAAAAGGTTAGTATACTGAGTGGGATAATAAGACTGATTATTGAAAATGACTAGTTGTGACAAGGTGGAAAGATTGCTGTCAGACCATCGGAAACGAGATCTGGCATTATTAACAATCACATTTTGTGAAGAGAAAGAGTTGTTGGGTGGTGCAGAGTTCCAGATTAATGTTTACAAAAGCAAATGGTGATCGCTATGCATCTGAGGAATTACTTGAAACATGTGTATTTGTCCGTTGAAATTCGAATGTGTATACATATAATCAATAGTAGTACTTGTGTTCTCTTTATGCCATGTCGGGTGAGTTGGAATATCACCACGAATCGAGCCGTTAGTCATATGAAAGTTACGTTCCAACATAAATGCTGACCACCGTTTGACCTTTGCAATTGTTGTTTTCCCTTTGGGGTGTAAACAATCTAAATTAAGATCGCCCACGATAATTGTGTCTGTAATCTCTGGGGTAACAAGTGTCAGGTCAAGGAGACAGGTTAGGCCTGCATAAAAGGCAAAATCGGTTAGCCCAAGAGGATTGCGGTAAATATTGATCAAAGCTATAATGTGAGATGGACATGACATTTTTACAAGTTGTATGAAGGCAGAAACTGTGGTCCATGGTTGAATAGAAAAACCCCTTGCCATGTTCACCGCTACCAGCAGGCCTGAGGATGGACGACCCTTAAGGCCCGCAATAGCTGGAAGTAGTGCAATTTCATAGTTATTCCAGGCAGGTGAAAGCAAGAGCCACGTTTCTTGCAGGGCTATAATATCACGCTCTGACTGGAAACTAGTAATAGACGTTTGAAGATGTGAATGACCTTGTGTGTTCCAACTGGCAATGGTGACAAGGCTTTTAGTCGATGTTAATGATGGTTATGACTTATAAGGCTGTTTACAATAGGACTGTTTCACTGTTGGTTAATTCGGGTAAGTGTTAGATGATAGTTGCAGTACATCATTTCCCAATGGTATACGCGCAGGGTCTTGTGCTAATAGAAAGCCCATGTTGAACAGTTGCATTTTGGCTTTCCAAACAGTGTTTAATACAATGCCCGATGGGATCCACAGGCGCACAATCAAGCAAGTGGACTCAGAAATAAATTCAATTTGTTCAATATCGCTCAAGCAGGATGTCTTCGAGTACCACAAGCTCTGAGAAGATGTTTAACACACTCTGTGTGTTAAGATCGTAGGTGTCAAAGCTACCTCCTCGACATTTCAGAATGAAAGAATGACAATTGCGTTTGTCTATGGAAGAATTCCTGGTGGGCATAGGCTGTAATGGCTGGAATGGCGTCAAGCTGAGAGGGCGAGATGTCAGGCCTAAGGCATCTATGTCTGTATGGGCAATGTTGGGAAGTAGCCATTGGTGCAAATTAACATTCGGTTCTCTGGGTTTTTGGATCAAAGTAGGAACTGGGGGCTGAATATAGGAAGCCAAATAAGAGTCGACTGCATCGCATATTTGAGTAATAGCGACAGCGTCAACCTCTTTTTCACTCACTGGCTTGACGGGTAGTGTAATTTTTATTTGAGCATCTAGGCCCAACAAACATGAACAGAGGATTGTTGAATGTTCACTTGATCAAGCTCTCGAATGAGGGCATCCAAAGGGGGGCAAGGGGTAGCTACAGATGAAGTAAATGTAGCAGGCATCACCAGATTTTGGGGTCTAAGGACTGGGCCTGATGAGGCTTGCTTTGATGGTGAAGCAATAGGAGTCGACAACACTGGTAGCACTGGCACAGATGGTATGAGTACCTGGGAATTATGTGTGGTAGGTAGCACAGATGGAGTTTCCACAAAGGGCAGCACTGGTGAGCACGTTGTTGCTTCGACAGCGTCATGTGACTGAGCACTTGGTTTCAGAGTTTGAAAAAAAGGACTTCATCGTTTGTTTCGGAAATCTTAGAGTGATATGTTTTGCATTCTTCTTGGGGGGTGGACGTGGTGCTCTTGGCATTGCTTTTTTATTTCGAATAGCATTTGGAACTTCTTTTGTAGGGCTCTTGGCCAGTGAGGGGATTGGAATTATCACTGGCTCAGAACCAACTGGTGGTGTCGGAATGCTAACCCACGATGCATTGGGCGGGGCAGAAGCAGCAGGAGGGCTAGTTCCAACCTCAGAAGTAATGATGTTAGCAATAGCTGGCAAGGTTGGAGCAAGCAAAGAGCGCGTCGTTGGAGAACTAACAGAACCTACTGTTATGATGGAAATATCGTCAGTAATATCATCATTTGTATTCACAACTTCTGAAGGAGTAGGTTTGGAGGATTGTGCCAGCGTTTCTAAAAAGGAAAGCACTTGTTGAAATTGAGTGGCTTGTACTAACATTTTTGCATCCAAACTTTCATATAGTTTGAATAAACTTTGTAAGTTTAACTGCATAGCTGCTAAAGTGACGCCAAGCATAGAAGGTGGGGAGGAAACAGCCGGGATAGTAGTATCCAGCTCAAGTGGTGGAGGCAGGGTATGCCTGGAAATAGAATCTTGTTCTTGTATTGGAGAAGAGGAAGGAAGATCAGCTGATGCACGCGCTCTTCGTGGGGTGGGATACACGAAAGAGATGGATGATGAGCTCGTGGAGGATGTTGAGTCTAGTGTGAGTTTCACAAGACTATTAGGATCCGGATGCATGGAAGTCGGAGACTCACACTGGCTAGCATATATAGAAAGGTCAGGGTCAGTGCAAGGTGAAGAAGTTCTGGGCATCGCTATATTTACCACTCCTTGCTTTGGATGGGAGAGACGTAGAAGTGGTGTGCGAAGCATTGTATTGTCTGACAGTGGGACTGCTGAAAAATTTGAGCTGGGCTCCTGTTGGGGGGTGGCTATAGGGGGTATGGGAGCGCCTGGAAAGAATACCCATGGAAGGTGCACGGTCTCAGTGCACATAAAAGGTGGAGCAGATGAAATCACTCCTTTGGTAATAGCCGCCATATTTATTGGGGACAAAGTGATAGTCTTGTGAGATAAGCATGTAACCCGTGTATGAACAGAAGGTGGACTTTCTGATTTAAAGAAAATGGCATACCTGTTTTCAAAGAATAAGCCATAAGGCAACAGAGAAAAAAAAATATATAACAAATGCAATTCAAATTCAGTAAAAGAAAAAAAGAACATTTTTCAAGTTTTCCAAATTTTAAAGTAATACAAACAGCAGCAATTAATTCAAACAAAATAGAAGTAAATGGGTTTAACTTTGTTCAATGACCAACTCAAGAAAAAGTTACAAAAAAAAAGAGAAAAAAAAATATAAGAGGTCAGGAATACCTCGACCGCTGGCTGCGCAGCGAAGCAGCAAAGCAGTACTTACTCAAGTACTTTTGCGCGGCTGCTTATATGTGATGTCACAAACAAGGAAGGATTCTGACAAAAAAAAGGACAAAACAAAGTCAGCAGAGCAAAGTCCACGGGTCTCACCAAACAAACAAAGTCCACAACAAAGTCCGTTGTTGGCATCACCTTCTTAAAGGAGCCGTAATTCACTGTCCGCCACCGTAGCAGGAGAGAAGCTGACAGGCAGGGGCTTGCACAATAGGAGCAAAGCAGAGCAGGGCACCCGAGCAGCAAAGCAGTACTTACTCAAGTACTTGGTTCGAGCACGTGCGCGCGGGTGCACGTGCGTGGCTGCTTACATGTGATGTCACAAACAAGGAAGGATTCTTCTTAAAGGAGCCGTAATTCACTGTCCGCCGCCGTAGCAGGCGAGAAGCTGACAGGCAGGGGCTCGCACAATAGGAGCAAAGCAGTACTTACTCAAGTACTTGGCTCAAGTGCGTGTTTATTTTTCAAAGTATTGGCACCCACTGCCCCCTGCATCCCGCTCCTCAAGATGCTTCCTGGCTCCCTCCAGCCCCCGCCTCCCATCCTGCCCACCGCCCGTGATTGGACCACTGTCTTCCATTGTTTGGGTCTAGAGACCTGTTCGATCCCGCACTCTGCCATTTCCATACTGAGGCAGGTGAGTGTTTTTGCCTTCTGGTTGCAAATGCCCGCATTTTGTTTATTTTTCAAAGTATTTGCGCCCCCTGTCCCCTGCATCCCGCTCCTCGAGACGCTTCCTGGCTCCCTCCACCCCTGCCTCCCATCCTGTCCACCTACCCGTGATAGGCTGGAGTCAGCCTTGCTAGCCGCGATTGGTACCCCACCAAGTTTGTAAGTGACCCTCCCAGGGCAGCCCTCTGCCCAGCAGCCCCTGCGGCTAATGGCCCTGAGGCAAAGGGCGACTCCTACATTGGCGGCTCCAAGACATGCCTGCAGGTGTCCGCAGGGGAAGCCAGCAGGGAACAGACACCAACAAAAACTGTAAGTGTGGCATGGGTGGGGTGTAGAGCAATTACTCTACTCCAGAAAGCCTCCGCCACTCTACCTTACCTTTCCATAACGTAGACTGCCATAGATTTACACCATGCATACTTTAATAGATTTGTTACCACCAGCCTAAATCTATTCATGGCTGTGCTGTAAATGTTGCCTTGCATTACATACCAACATACTTGCCAATGTTAACTAGTGCCACACCTAGAGAGAATGCTCAAGATTAGCCTGCCTCACATTTAGACAGGTGTAACAATGTTAGCTTGTGCCACACTTACATAGAATTCTTAAGTCTAGCCTGCGTCGCATCTAGATAGGTTTATGAATATTAGCATGCTCCACACTTAGATGGAATCCTTAACTTTAGCCTGCGTCACCTCTAGATAGAAATGTGAATGTTAGCATGTGCCACACTTAGATGGAATTCTTAACTTTAAACTGTGTCACCTCTAGATAGAAATGTGAATGTTAGCATGTGCCACACTTAGATGGATTTCTTAACTTTAGCCTGTGCCACCTCTAGATAGAAATAGGAATGTTAGCATGTGCCACAGTTAGATGGAATTCTTAACTTTAGCCTGCCTCGCACCTAGATAGGATTATGAATGTTAGCATGTTCCACACTCAGATGGATTTCTTAACTTTAGCTTGCGTCGCACCTAGATAGGATTATGAATTTTAGCTTCTGCCACACTTAGATAGATTCCTTAACTCTAGCCTGTGTCGCATCTAGATAGAAATGTGAATGTTAGCATGTGCCACACTTAGAGGTTATTCTTAACTTTAGCCTGTGTCACCTCTAGATGGAAATAGGAATCTTAGCATGTGCCACACTCAGATGGATTTCTTAACTTTAGCCTGCGTGACACCTAGATAGGATTATGAATGTTAGCTTGTGCCACACTTAGATAGAATCCTTAACTCTAGCCTGTGACACATCTAGATAGAAATGTGAATGTTAGCATGTGCCACACTTAGATGGAATTCTTAACTTTAGCCTGCTTTGTTTGTTTGTTTGTGTATTTATTTGGTAATGCGCGCCAAACCCTTGGGTAGCCGGGCGCAACAGTATACACAAGAAATCTTAAGCTTCATTACAGTGTTTGGCATGAATATATAAAACACATAGGCAAGAATATGTACAACAATATGTACAAAAAATATATACAGGTGCTGGGCAAAACTGGGATGTCCAGGGCACTCTAGCAGGTTTGTCAATATAGGCAGTATATAATTAAGTTTATGAGTCAATCTCGTAAGTCTGTATCATATAGGGCCTAGTAGGTGATGGTGCAAGCTCAGTGACCTAGAGTACAGAGTAGTTCGTGCATGCAGAAGGTTCGGTGTGGGCCAGGTGTAGAGGGCTCAATATAAGTCAGGGTATGTGTCGTTTGCACGTAGCCATTTAAGTGTCTTGTATCTGAAGACACTTAGGGTAAGGGTAAGGTTGTTCCATTCTGAGGTCAAGAGGTAACTTGTTCCAGGATTGTGCAGCTTTGACAGGAAAACTGGTTCCTCCCGCAGTCGAGCGTTTGAATCTAGGACTCTCTAATTTAAAAGTGTTAGTGGATCTCGTGGGGCGGGTGGATATTTTCCTATTGATTTTTTCCACAAGATACGGGGGAGCAAGATTGTTAAGACATTTAGATGTGAGGGAAGCTGTTTTGAGGAGGATTCTGTCTGTTATCTTCAGCCAGTTAACCTCTTTCCTGAATTTAGTAATGTGCTCTCTGTGAGGGATGTCTAATGCTGCTCTTAAGGCATTGTTCTGCAGTCTTTGAATTTTGTCTGTGATGTATTCATTGGCTCCTGAATACAGGGCGTTGCAATAGTCTAATCTAGACAAGATAAGAGCATTGGCTAGGCTGGTACAACTAGCACTGGAGAGGTACGGTCTAGCTGTGCGGATGAGTTTGCAGGTGTAAGTGGTAGAGGAGGCAAGGAAGTTAACTTGCTTCTTGAGAGTGAGGCAGAAGTCCAATTAGAATCCAAGGGTTTTAACCACAGACATCACCTTGATAGGGTTGTTATCAATGCTGAAGGATGTGTAGTTTGGGCTTAATTTTTGAATGTTAGCTTCAGAGCCTAAAATAGTATCTCCGTTTTATCGTCATTCAGGCAGAGGCCATGGGAGGCCATCCATGCCTGAATGAGGGTGTAGATCTTGTTCACCAAGGCTGAGTCTGCCTTGAAGTCGCCCGAAAGAGGTATGAGGATCTGGGTGTCATCTGCATAGTTCGTGTAGGTGACACCCAGTCTGTCCAACTTGTCAAACAAAGGCTTGGTGAAGATGTTGTACATGGTGGGGGAGACACAAGATCCCTGTGGGACGCCACAGATTATTTTGATGGGGTAGGCAGAGTCGGATGTGGAGAAGACTCGCATAGTGCGATTCGCTAAGAAGGATTGGACCCAAGCTGTAGCATCTCTGGAGAAGTTGGCAGCAGATTTGAGGTGGTTGCATAAGACTGCATGGTCCACCAAGTCGAAAACTGCTGACAAATCCAGTAGGAGGAGCAAAGCTAATTTTCCATTGTCCTTTAGTTCCTCAATTTGCGTCTTGAGGTCTAACAGAGCTGTTTCCGTGCCATGGAGTGGACGGAAACCAGATTGCTGTGAGCCGAGCAGATGGTTGGCTTCCAGGTAGTCCTGGATTTGTATGTAGGCGGCTCTGTCTAGGATTTTAAGTAAAAATCGCACGGTGGTGATAGGTCTATAGTTGGTAGGGATAGTGGGGTCCAAGGTTTGATTTTTAAGTAATGACCCAGGATTATTTGAGGCTGATGGGTACCGTTTTTGCTTTAAAGGAGGAGTTTATAAGCTTGGAAATAAAGGGAGCTAGGTCCCTTGCTGTGTCCTTTTTTTATTTGTGCTGGGCAGGAGTCGCCCTTGCAGTTTGAGGGTTTCAGGGAGAGTATTATTTTTTCAATGTCAATTATGGAGATAATCTTGAATTTGAATGGTGTGGTTGTCCAATTCTCCTATGGTTGAGGTATTTGTTGGTCCGAGGGTGACAATGTGGCCTTTTTTTTGCTGCAATTTTGCATTGAAGAGAGATTTTAGTTGATAGGGCATTTTGTATATTGGTGCATCATTCTTTATTTTTAGGGGCGTTGTCTATACGTTGAATTCGGGATTCCGATTTGCGGATGATGGCGAATAACTCTTTAGTGTTGGAGTTAGCTTTCACAATCCTGTCATTGAAGGTGTTCTTTTTGGTTTTGATTATTCCTTTTTTGTAGAATTTGGCAAATTCAGTTAGGTTGTTTTTGTTATTTTCAGAGGGTGAGTGGCACCAAGTAGATTGGAGTGTTCTTTTTTGTAATCTTAGAGATTTGAGGTGGGGAGTAAACCAGGTGTTTAAATGGGATTCCTGTTTAGCTTTACGCAGTTTGGCTGGAGCAATTGCGTCTAGTGCTTTAATCATAGCATCATTGAAAGTATTTACTAAGGAGTCAGGATTGTTGCTGCGTCACCTCTAGATAGAAATAGAAATGTTAGCATGTGCCACACTTAGATGGAATACTTAACTCTAGCCTGCGTCGCATCTAGATAGAAATGTGAATGTTAGCATGCGCCACACTTAGAATCCTTAACACTAGCCAGCGTCACCCCTAGATAGAAATAGAAATGTTAGCATGTGCCACACTTAGATGGAATACTTAACTCTAGCCAGCGTCACCCCTAGATAGAAATAGAAATGTTAGCAGGTGCCACACTTAGATGGAATACTTAACTCTAGCCTGCGTCACCCCTAGATAGAAATGTGAATGTTACCAGAAGTATCAGGATACAGACCCCTTCAAATCTCTGCACACTCAACTACATAAATCTCACACAACCATTTATCTCCCAGCAATCCGCATTCACTTTACCTCACTGCATGAACAACACATAAACAGCACCTACAGCACACAAGGTCTCGCCCGATCTGACACTTGCACCAATGCCCAGCACTCAGTGTATAACGAGCTGAAGCCGCCAACAGCACACAACCTCTCCCACTCTCCTACTCCCCTCCTCACGACTACCCCTACCGGCCCTCCTCCTTGTTTACAGATCCGCCAGAGCGTCTGGGGACCAATTCCGTTGGTGACAGTGCGCTATATAAGTACCTTTAACATAACATTTATCTGCGCTTCACAAGCACATTTCGTTTTGTATTTGAAATAGCATACCAGCAGAAGCCTGATCCACTTAAAATGAATTCCCCAGGAATACTGCAATCTGCCAGTCCATATTCTGTCTTCCCCAGTTTACTGAGTCAGTCCAGGGAGGACACTGTGCTCCATAGCGCCCAATCTGCAAAGCGTAGGATGAGCGCGACTCTGGTTGGAGTTCCCAAACAAACTCACAAAAAAGCCTATTACTTCTGTCTCTAAGCTGTCACTCTGTTTATTGCCAGCAGATGGCAGCATCGGATCCTCTGACAATAAAAACCAATGTGGGAGAACTTTCGTCAGCTGACGGAGCAGTGCGCCTCGACATGTTCATGGTGTGAAGGCAGCAGGCGTGTTTTGTTCTGTTTATTCTCAGTAGCTGTTTTTTTTTCAGAGCCCATGAGACAGTATATATAATAGAATGCCCTACAGTCCTTACATTTCGGCGTTCCATTTCGGATAGACAGACCAGGCATGACGTCACGACCATAAGGGAAGTTCATTATTCCAGGTACAGAAAGAAGAGTGGGCACGACTCATAAACATGTTTCCTCACGAATGTGCCGAAAGTGTGGCAGTATTCACAAAAGTGAATCGACATGTACATATGTGTTCGCTCAGGCAGATTCCTGGCACCGCATAATTTGGATCAGGGGGACATTCCAGGCTGTAGGAGAAAGGTTTCCAGGCGCTTCCCTGATTGATGTGGGGATGTGTTCTAGGGTGCGTCTATTCCTGCGGCTGTTTCTGCTGCACCTCAATTCCCCTTCCGCGGGTTGGGAGCGTGTGAGAGGTTGCCGTCAAAGAGCCCTGCCTGTATTTGCAGCCTCGCAAAAAAACAGTCATGTAGAGCAGCCAGGAGCGTGTTTATCGTGTGTTTTACTGCCCAGTGCCCCAGGGAAGAATGAAATGCATTTGTTATGTTATGTTAGTGGTACTTGTATAGCGCACCGTCACCAACGGAATTGGTCCCCAGGCGCTCTGGCAGACCTCTAAACAGGAAGGATGGGTAGGGTTAGTCGGCAGGAGGGGAGGAGATTGGGGGAGGTGATGTGCTGTTGGCAGCTTCAGCTCGGTATACACCGAGTGCTGGGCTTTGGTGCTAGTATCGGATCGGTTGAAGACCTCGAGTGCCGTGGTTGAAGTTTATGTGTTGTTGATGCGGTGTGGTAAAGTACGTGCGGATTGCTGGGAGATAGGTGGTTGTGAGGTTTTTGTGGGTTTAAGTATGTGGAAGATTGAGGATTGGGTTAGTGGGGTATGTATCCTGATTCAGGTGCTTATGGTTCTGTTACAGTTGTATACCTGTGGATTTGGAATGTTGCTGGTTCCTTGTGGGCCGACTCGCTTTGGTAATGGTGCGCTGATCCAGCTGTATCCTATTGGGTATAGTTTGGATTGGTAGGTGCGTCTGAACCTAATATTTCAGTGTGGGACTGGATGGGCAATAGCTATTCTCAAGTTATCTAGTGTGACCCTGGTCGGTTAAGGCTTAGAATGGTTCAGGGTCGGAGTCGTGTTGGTGTGTTGTCATGGTGGATCCGTATTGGAGAGCCTGTGTGTTCAGACGTTTGTATCCTTCTATCCTGACTGGTTCTTTGGTTTCCGTGGGGTGAACATCCTTGAGGCTATTGTTAAGTTGTAGTTTTGTGTGGTGGGGCGTTGTGCGTCCTGATTGTGTATTGGTGGGCAGTGTGTAGTGAGGAAACATTCTGTTTTTCACCCATCGCACTGGCGGCCCGTGGTGCAGTGCTTTCTTACCCCCTCTGTATTTTGTCCTTAGGGCTAATGGGGAGGGTAATAGTTAAGGTCATGGTGCTCTTGATGATACGTTCTAGTCTTTCTGTCTTAGTCTGCTATGTTAACTTTCTTTGGTCTTATTGCGGCTGTCTCCCGTTTGGACCTATAGTATGTCATGGCATGTTTACCATGGCTTTTCCCAGTGATTGATCGGTGTGTATCGCGGTTGCTCTACGTTCAATGATGTTTTTTTTTGTTATGTCGATGCCCCTGTGGCCAGTCTTTCTAGTTATGACGTGAAGAGCCAGGTTTTGAGTAATTTCCTGAATAATAGGTGGTTTCTTGTGTTATGTATGTACTTTGGGGGGTCGTTCCAGGTTTTTCGGGGCTTGGTGAGAGAAGGAGGATCCTCCAAGTTTTCTTTTTTTGTAGGGCTTCGGTTCCAGGCGGATGTCCATGCTTGATCTGAGCGTTCTTGTTGGTTGATGTAGGCGCAGTTTGTCTCTTAGGAACTCAGCGCCTTTGTTGTGTGCTGCTCTGTGCGCAATGCACATTGTTTTGAATTTTATTTGTTGTTTTATTGGTAGCCAAGTAGTATTTTCAGCGCTGGTGCGGTGTGTTCTCTTCGGGTAGTTTCAGAAGTAGTCTGGCTGCTGCGTTTTGAATGCGTTGTAGTTTTTTTAGGAGTCGTTCAGGCATGCCTAGATATAGGCTATTGGCGTAGTCTACTTTGGACATGACGAGTGCGATGATGGTGGTTGTTTTGTTGGTGAACGATAGGAACGGTAAGATTCTCTTTGCTGCTCGCAGGAGGAAGAAGCATTTCTTGACGAGGGCATTTACTTGTGGTTCTAGCGTGAGATTATTGTCCATCAGAACCCCCAGGTTTTTTACAATCGGTGATGGTGCTGGGGTTGTCCCGAGTTCCCTTGGCCAAGGGGTGAATTGGTTTTCTCCTCCATTTTTTGTGACGATCATTATTTCAGTTTTGCCTGGGTTGATTTTGAGGGAGTTGGAGTTCATCCAGAAGAATACATCGCGGAGGCAGTTTTCTAGCATTGAGTTTCTTTCCGGGTTGTCTTGTATTTTGAAGATGATTTGTGTATCGTCAGCGTAGTTGTAGCAGGTGAGGCCGTGGCTTTTGATGATTCTGATAAGTAGATACAGGTAGATGTTGAATAGTAGCGGGGAGAAGGATGATCCCTGTTGTACTCCACAGGTGGAATCTCTGGGGCTGGATGTGAAGGGTTTCATCCATACGGTTTCCGTTCTGTTTGTTAGGAAAGATTTGATCCATAGTAGGGCAGTGTCTGTTATTCCAAGTCCTTCTAATCTTGTTATGAGGGTGTCATGGTCGACTGTGTCAAGTGCTGCCGATAGGTCTAGGAGTATTAAGGCAGTGCTGTTGTCAGAGACTGCGTTGAATTTTAGATCGTCCCATATTGAGAGTAGAGCTGATTCTGTTCCTCTCATTGGTCTGAAGCCAACTTGTGCCTGGTTTAGTAGGCCGTGCTCTTCTATAAACTCTTGGGTTGTTTTGTATAAGTACGTTTCGAGCAGCTTGGCTGTATACGGTATGTTGGAGATGGGTCTGTAGTTGGAAAGGTCCTCTACGTTTCCTGCTGTACCTTTGAGTAGTGGCCTGATGTATGTGGTTTTGAAGGCTTGCGATGGAATGGTTGAGGACGTTTCTGTGATACTCCATGGGCGTTCCTTGTTTAAGAATGTGTTCGCCTAAATCCCTAATCCCCGAACGTTCACTGTATTGGGGATCCACCGAACTTCTCGAACGTTCTAGAGCTTCGGGTAAGCGTGTTCAGGCAGATTCCTCTGGCTGTCTTCAGCCTTCACTGGGAATCTTTCCGAGAGGGAGGAGGGCGGTGTGGACTGGTGGCTTTTACCGTTGGAGGGCTGGAACATTTTCTTTTTTACTGCATGTTGTGTATTTAATATATTAATCGGAAAGAAGGCCAATATAAAAGGAAACAAAGCTTTAGGTGTCTGTTACTGTTTGACAGATGGAGCATTTTACTTTGATTTTTAGGTAGGTCTTTTTGGACTATGAAATAAAACGTCATTGCATGTTGTGCATTTCATATTAAGGGAGAGCACCTGGGTAGGGTGATTTTGGGCTGTTCTCAACGGAATATAATTTTAGTTTTGCAAACACCATTTAAAAGCAATCTGTATTTTATTTTTAAACCAGGCAGGCAAGCTTTTGAGATTTTTTTGAGATTTCACTTTCTCTGCCAGGTTCTTCATATGTCTGCTGGGCAGCTTGATTACACACTGCTTGCACACGAGCAGTTGCCTTTATTTTCTTTGCCAAAAATGCGGGTGAACAGAAGAAAATGTGGGTGTGGTGGAAAAATGATTGGAGGTTGTGATGAAAGGACGCTGCACACTACCAGATGCTCCAGTGCTGAGCAGTAGGATGGAGGCGGAATTTGCGCTTGCACTTTTGTTTGACCACATTCACACACAACACAAGTATTTGAATTGCTTTGGGGAAAAGAAATAAAACTGTGGGTGCTGGAAAAACTGTTGGGGTGGTAATCACAGGCGGTGGGGATTATTGGCAAGTCGATGGACTGTGTGACTCAACACACCATCTGCTAGAGCACTGAGCATTAGGATGGAGAAGGAATTTGTGCTGGGCCTACTTTTTTGCATAGGCGCACTCTGAAATAACACAAGCATATGATAGGTTTTGGGGATGCTAGAAAAAATATTTCGGGTGGTGAACACAGGCACTGGCATTAGTGATTGGCTGTGTGGCACAAATCACAACAATCTTCTCATGCACAGAGTAGTAGGACTGGCGAGGGATTTACGTGGGCCAGTTTGCCTGAACAGGTGCACCCCCGCACACCATAATCAATTCAATTGCTTTTGGGGAATAGAAAACAATTTGTGGATGCTGAAAACATTATTGAAAATGGTGATTATAGCCAGTGGACATTAGTGGAAAGTTGATTGGGTGTGTGATGCAACACAACACCTGCATGGGCACTGAACAGTGAGACGGAGGAGGAATTTGCGCCAGACCAACTTGTTTGAATTTGGTACACTCACACACAACACACGCATTTACATTACTTTGCAGGAATAGCAAAAAAATTGGGATATTAGAAAAATCTAGGTAGTGTTCGCAGGCAGGCATTAGAGGAAGATTAATTGGCTCCCTGACAGAACACAGAATCACCTGCTCAAGCACTGAGCAGTAGGATGGTTATGGAGTTTGTGCTGGGCCAATTTGTTTAAACAGGCACAATCACACAAAACACAATTGCTTTGGGGGAAAAGAAACACATTTGGGGGGTGCTGAAAAACTTGTTGGAGGTGGTCATCACTCAGGGTTGGCGTTAGTGGCAGGTTGATTGGCAGTGAGATGCAACACACCAACGGATTGAGCATTGAGTAGTAGGACAGAAGAAGAATGTGTGCTGGGCCAGCTTGCTTGAACCTTTGCCCTCAGAAACAACACAAGCAGTTGAATTGCTTTGGGGCAGCTGAAAGAAATGTGGGGGTGCTGGAAATATTGTTGGAGGTGGTGGTCACAGGTGAATGGCACTAGTGGCAAGTTGATCTGATGTGTTACACAAAATCCCACCACGGGCGGGAGCACTGGGCAGTAGGACGGCGAAGGAATTTGGGCTGGGCCATCTTGTTGGAATGGGCGCACTCAGCAACACAAGCAGTTGAACTGCTTTTGGAGAGCAGAAAACAAATGTGGGGTGCTGGAGAAATTGTTTAAGGTGGTGATCACAGGCAGTGGGCATTAGTGCCAGGTGGTCTGGCTGTTTGACAAAATATACCACAAACAGGTTGCGCAATGGGACAGAGGAGGAATTTGCACGGGGCCAGCGTGTTTTAGCTGGCACACTCACACACAAGTCAAGCAGTTGAATTGCTTTAGCGGAATCAAGACATACTTGCTGGTGCTGGAAACATTGTTAGAGGTGCAAAAACGTGCTTACTCTTGATCTGGTCAAGTCCGATGTAATCTATGTAGCAGCCCTACAAATATCCCATTACAACCGTGCATCGCTGCCGAACCCATTTATAAGCACAAGCACGTCTTTGATTATGATCTGCATAACAGGAAAGCATAATTAGGCTCTAGTCTTAGAAACCTGACCAATTTGTTCCTGAGCTTCGCGTACGCAGAGCAAAACAACTTAAAACATACTATACAAATTGGCTCAAATCATGTGAAGCCATGATCCTGCAACAAGATGCAGAGCACATGCTGACTGCTTTAGCCTCCAAAAACACGGCCTCTATCTGGGATTTGCTGAATCGCGCAAGTCATGACTATCAAGCTCCCATACAAATGAATGCAGAGCAAGCATGGGGTGAATATTATCAGAATTTGTACGCCCAAGCACCCAACTCTCAATGTACTACATCACAGAAAAGCACGCCTGCAGACACCAACATTCAGTCTGACAAAAGTGACATGCTATACCACATTTCCAAATTAAGTTCTTCCAGGGCCCCTGGACCTGATGGGCTTACGAATATCATGCTAAAGTCCCATCCAGAATCTTGGGCCGCAATCTTACAAAGCATTTTCTTTGATGTGCTCAAATACAGACAGATCACGCCATCTTGGCAAAAATCCATCATAGTTCCTATTTTAAAAAAAAGCAATTGTGAGCTTCCTGAGGATTATCGAGCAATTGCCCTCTTAGATGCCCCTGGGAAACTCTTTGCCCACCTAATCTTGTGGGACTTTAACCGTTGGATGACAAATCAATGCCTAAATGATACATTTCAGACGGGCTTGTACCTGGGCTAGGCACTGCTATCAATTTATTGATCATGACTGCAATCAAAATGCACGGGAAGCAAATAAATAACCAATATACATGGCCTTTGTGGACTTGAAGACAGCGTTTGACTCTGTCTCTCGTGAACTGTTAATGAGTACATTGGCTGGAGCAGCTTGCCCTCCTCATATCCAGACTCTAGTCTCTCAGCTGCATTGTCATACATCTGTTTAAATTTGTCTTTCCTTGCATGCAAATGTATCAGTGCCTATCCAACCTATAGGGGCCTCAAACAAGGTTGCATCTTGGCCTCTGCCCCTGTTCATATATTTTTGTATCTGATATGCACCGTCATTTCACAAAGATTGTCTCTGACCCCCAATTGGCAAGTGTTGTGTGCCCCGGCTGCTTTATGCAGATGATCTGGTGCTCCAAAGACTACTAACAGCTCTACAAGAAGACACTAATGTAAATCATCTAACAATAAACTTAGCCAAAACAAACGTCATGATGTGTGTGTCTGCTCATCATACCAGACACTGTTCCTACAAATGGGATCTACATGGTACTTGCCCAGAAGTGATCAGTGAATACCGATATTTGGGTCTCAATACTAATAGTCATCCATCTGATTTACCTTACCGCTTGGAGTTAAGGAAGAAACTTCAGACATCTGCTGCGCAGGCTCGCATCATCCATAGGAAGTATGGCAAATGTTCTTCCCTACCCCTAATTACATGCTATAGACAGAAAGTTGTTCCAATCGTTGTTTATGGTGCTGAGACTAGACCCTGGAAAAAGATGGCTTTCTGGCAAAGACTAGAGGGTCTCTTTTGAAAGCAGGTGCATTGTTTGCCTGCCAGCCAACCCATGTGCATAGACAGACATGAGTTGGGGTTGCTCTCACTTGGAATTTCATATTTTTGGAAACTATGCAGTTTGTTAAGAAAGTGTCTCGTGACTCATGAGCCGGATTCACTGCTGTTCAATCTGGTCTCTTATGTCCAAACTACTGAAGATCATTTTATTAGACTTTGGAAACAACACCTGGCCGAAATCTTGAAGGCTGCGGACATCTCAATCTTGCTCCTTATAACTAAACCGGAATCGCGCTAAACGGAAATGATGGCACTTTGACTCGCGAATGGCAAGCCCGTTATTAGCGCCCTGGTCCCTTAGCGAGACCCGTAAGGGACATGTGGGCAGACCACATGTTCCTTACCGTTCCCTCCAAGGGAACTCGGAATAGGGAGGTAGGGAATTACCGGCACCGATCTCCTTACCGGTGCCCAGTATCCCTTACTGCCCTACTCGTAATGACCCCCTATGTCTTCTACAAGATAGTAATCATGGCTGGTGCAATGCCCACCTGTAATACTGCCTTTGACCGTCTCATCATCAGCCAAATCAATGTCACTTATCAGTCCCATTTCCACACAGAACCTGCACCACTGGAAGCCATGGATGGAGTCCCATAGGAGGACGGGCCTGCATTCCCAGGTGAGTGGGCTGAAGAAGGGGATGCTAGTGAGGGAGCCACAGTGGCATCTGAATAGGAGAGCAGTGATTTGCATCCAAACTGTTGAGGTGCCAATACCAAAAAGGATATTAGATGGGCAGTTTTTGTAAGACCAAAATTGGCCCTGTTCTGCAAGAGCCAATTCCATTTACTTCACACTGCCTACAGAGTAGTGCTTCGCCTCTCTGACACCAAGTGACCTTTCCTGTTCTTGGACTGAGACCCGGTGTCCCTAACAGGATTGTCATCCCTGGGTCATCTTGCCCACTGATCCCCACAACCTTCCTTCTATGTGAACAGAGCCCAGAAGAAAGACAAGTCTTCTGCATCTTCACCTCCTGCGGGATTGTGCTTTATAGGTCAAACGGAGGATGAAGACTACACCCCAGCTGTCCCTGCTCCAGGTACCTGGCATGCCAGTCAATTAGAGCAGACAGGATATAGAGGAAGGAAGTGAAGTGACCTATCATTATCTATGGTTGCGCTCCAATGGGATCACAGCGAAACAGCCAAGAGACAAGGGCAATGCTTTTTTGGGTTGGAAAAGACTGCCTCTCCCCATTGTATTGTATTGTATTGTATTTGTCGCGGTGGACCTCTGCCCTTTTTACTCAAAATAGATCCACCTCTCAAGAAGTGAGTGCACGTTTGTCCGTAAAGCAAGTTGATTGTATACCAACGGCTGGGAAGGTTAGGCAACTCCTTAGAGACAGAACTGGCCCAATTCTCCTCGAACAACACAAAAGTTACACTTGTTAAACAATGTTGCAACATTAACACACTCCCACATATTTTCTTACAAAGCTATCCCCCAAATATAATTGATTACCCCTGTACAAGGAAATCTGATCCCCTACGTTCCCACACTCCTATTGAATACATTCACCGAACCAACTTCCCCTTCAACATACATTTGCATCATCTCATATTTACAGCACAACCACTTTTTGTGCTCTTTCCATAGTTGGTCGTGACATCATCACATGATTACATATTCACCTACAACAATCCTAATGTATTACAAGTTCCATCTGGTTGCTACCTCTTAACCCCACGCATGATGCACATGGCTTTTATAAGAACACTTCATCAATATGAGGAGGGAGGGGAAAAAACATGTTTCCTTTGAACCAGTGATAAATATCTTATACACTCAGACTTGCTGGCGTCCCTGGTATTTCTCCTTTCACGCTAATCTATTATGACCATTTCAGCTCACATGGCCTCTGGCCACATCCTGGAAATTTCTCTGAGAACATAATTAAAACCCATAAACCATTTGTTACCTCTGTCCTTAAGCACCTCTTGTGCAGAGTATATTACCTGGCCACATGTCGACCCTGCCATGTGGCCAGACTTCCCTGGTCACCAAATAACAAACTCCCATGTTCTCAGGAAGATTACATCTCTTATCCACATCAGCACAAAGTCGGAAACCTATTACCCACTAGCTCTTCATTTCTTTCTGGAAGCAACTGACCATTTGATATTATCGCAGCTGGTTGAATGCAGTTAGCTGCCTTCCCCCATCCTTCGACCTCGGTTAACCAACTCTCCAGGCTGCACAAAGTTTATCTCGTCAACCCAGGTTTTAGTGGCCTAGACAAACCCCAGCTCTGAGGGGCCTGAGGTATACAACGCTACCATGTATTCATGAATTCACCATGTACCCTCTGTTGCCCAACTGTTCCAAACACATTTCCCTGAAAACCTCTGTATATATATGTCTGTGCACATGTGTTCAAGACTACCAGGTCCCTTCACAGTCGTTTCCCCATCTGTGAATCTCTTTTCTCACGTGGGCATATAAAGCTCCTCGCTTCGCATCTTTAGCCACTATATTGCATGCCACACAACTACATTGTGTTCACACTGTATCCACATACACGTCATTATATTACTACGTGTATGCAAATCTAAAATGTAACAAATGTGCAGTAAATGAAAAAGTATCATCTATACACAAAATGACACTAATAGTTACACTCATCCCATTCTCATTAACTATCCTAGATACATACGAGATTGCAACATGGCACTAACATAGCCTCTACCCCAGTCATCTATATGGCGCGTGCAATGCAAACCCTTCTTTCCCATTGAAACCATTATCGACCATTCCAACATTTCCCCTTTAGTTAATTAACTAATAAATCCAACTAGCTTCTCTGGGAATCCTGACCCTACAACCATCTATCATGCTAGCCCCACTTTTGGTATACTCATCCGATGAACAAACCTAGTTTGTCCCCCCACAGTTTCTGCAATCTACCCACTGTTCCACACAATCATCACAATTTGGTGGAGGACATAGGACAGCACCTGGAATCCCAACCAACCTGGATCCATTTCTAACTCAGTCTTAGTACCCATGTGATATGAAATGGCAGTGGCCCTATCCTTGGACAGTTTCACAGTCATCATGTCATCATGGCAGCTGCCTTGGGTATCTTAGCAGAACAACACCTTAAGAGCTTCTGACAGGTGCAAAAAATAATAAGTAAAAAAACAAATGTCAGCATAGGTATCTTCACAGCTACGCTCATCCTGGAAGGTACCCACAAAAGAAGAGAATCCAACCAAGGGTCTTTTTTAATGCCTACTTCTTTCTCCATGACCTCCCTAAGTTCATGCAATGCAGCGATTGCCTTTGTCAGATGAAAGAACAAACAAAAACAGGTACCTTGGGAGCAGCTGTGACCAAATGTAGATCTTCGGGTTCATGAATGTTTCCTTCCATTGACTGCTGATGAGAAAACACAACCTGTGAAGACATAAGTCTGACAATTTTGGTTAAACACCTCAGGTATTGCCTAAGCTCCTCACCAAGAATCTCTGCTGACTTGTTGGCATCTGATACTGTGCGTGCAGGGGACTGAGATATGATATGATAGTTTATGATATGATAGTTTATTTATATAGCGCCTATACACAATGTGTTTCAAAGCGCTTCAAGGCAAGGGAGGGAACAAGGGAAAATACAATGACATTCTTACAGGCCATGAACAGTAAGGATGTGAAATTAACTATCGTATTCGGCCTGATGACATTTCAGATAGGGCAAGAGCTAAGACATAGATAAGGAAGGGAGGGGGAGAGTGGGAAGGAAATGGAAACAGACAGGCGTCTACCGTACTAGGCCTGATGACATTTCTGGTAGAGCTGGAAAAAAACAAAAGGTGAGGGAGAGGGGTGCAGAAAACAGATGATGCTCCTTCCCTGATTGATTCCTTAAATAAAATTAAAATTATGAACCACAGGGATCACACCCGCGGATTTACCAAATTTGCTTTGAGAAAGACCCTCAGGGGTTGAAACACATTTCGGCTGACCATCACCCACAAGTAAATGTGTCTAGAACTTTATTTCAACCTATTAAAACTTACAAGCAACAACTACAGCGGAAACGCTTGCGATCCCTCCTGAAACAAGGATCCATATACTCACCCTGCAAGATAACCAGGACGCTTTTCCCTATCACTTTCCCTTTCAAGAGGCATTGGGTTTGCCTCTTACAAACCTGTGATCTTGCACAAACAGACCAATACCAAGAGAACTATATACGGAGCTCAACACAGGAGTGTTCACTATCTAGAACCCAGTCTCTCATTCTATACCTTAAATAAAACAAGGCCAGGGGAAGGCAGTGCATCCAATTTTTTCCCAGATCATTGCAAAGTTTAGACAATTGAACTTTAAGAATTTCATTTAAATGTTCCACAATCCTGTTAGCCTTAGAGTGGCACACAGAACACAACCTGTACTTGACCCCCAAGAGCGAAGTGATCTCTGAATACAAGGCATTAAAGAAGTGGGTCCCATTATCTGACTTCAGGACCTCAGAAATTCGCCACAGTGGAAGTACTTCCCAAACACTTTGCTGCAGACCTAGCATCAGAGTGTATACAGGGAACAGTCTCAAGCCATCAGGAGAATGGGCACAACAATATAATAAGATACAGAAAGATAATGTGCCTCTGTATTATATCCCAAAAATCGTGAAGCTCACAAAAGAGCCCGAAGGCCTAAGCAAAGTTCCCCTTGTCTTATTGTCTTCATCGTGTTCCCATGATTACATCCTCTACATACTATACAATTTCCCACAAATGTACTCACATACTCTTGTAGATTGGATATAAACCAATCTTCCTGGAGCTCTGCTGTGATTTTTCACTGAGAAGTCTGTGACGGGTAATATAGTTGCTCCAGAGCTCTACAGGGATCACTACCTTTTGCCCACAGCCCCTTCTATTCTTTTGATGCACTTTCCTGCATCCCTAGAATTTGAAGCAAATAGACCACAGCATACAGAGCTGGCAACTGTACCTGCTGGAACAAGGTTCCCATTTTCTTTGAATTTGTAAATAGTAAATGTGCAGCTTGTTTTGCCGCTCTGTCAGCGGCATCGTTTCCAAGCGCTATTGGGTCAGCGTGGTTAGTATACACAGCACATGTAACTATTCCGCCCTCTGTTAAGAGTGTTAATGCTTAGATTAGTCTGGATAACAGCGCAGCATGCTGGGCAGGGGTCCTGTCAGAGCTCCTAAACCCTCTCCTATGCCATCTTGACAATCCTGAATGTACCGTGGAGGTTGCATACGTAGAGTCAGAGTGAATAGTGACCATCTTCCTCATGCTCATTTCCAACGCCTCTATGAGTGCTACTAATTCCGCTGCTTGCACAGAATAATGACTAATGTGTAATGTGACTCCTTGCACTCTTCTCTGACAGCCTATCTCCCAGCCATTCCCTGACATTTAAATGAAACTTTATGTTGATTATCTCTCTTTTATCATATATAATATAATGTAATGGTGCCATTAACTTCATTTCTCTGTATGGTATTTTGACGAAAGCGTTGGACAAATAAATGAGTAGTTTTTTGAGAAAGTGATCTGCAAGAACACCACTGTCCACTGGATCTTGGAAAAGGAGTTCACATCACAGAGCACATGGAGCAAGGGAACTTACACAGAAACCGTGCCTGATGTAATATGGAGTCAGCTCGGAAAGTGCATTGAGAGAGTGAACTTGGAGAGAATAGGCACACCAGAAGCAGGTTAACATGGGAAGGAACACAGTGTTCGTTAAGTGTTTAATGTATCTTCTCTCCCCTCTTGCAGGTGGGGTTACTGTCTAGCCTCCTACCCATCCTTCTCACAGCCACCACCTGGCAAACCGGTTGTCTCTAATGCGCATGCACGATTGGCTCTTTAAATCCGCACACGGACATGCACTGATTGTGATTCCTTCTCTCCCCACTTGCAGATGGAATTCTTTCTACCCCTTACCTCTCAGTCATCATTTTGTAACCTGGATGTCACCTCAATCTCAACCACCTATCTAGCAGATTCTTACCTGCATCCAGTGATCCTGCTGCTTAGAGAATGAAAAGAGGACCGGCTTGTTATTCCCCATTTGTATCTACTTTCAGAACACCTCTGGGTCGACTTGGAAATGTAAGCTACATCATTAGGATGTCCCATCGCCTGAGGCGTCAAGAGAAAAGCGTGGACAGAAATAAGTCTAGGAGTACATATCTTTCTGTAGATCTGTCTGTGTACCCTGCTTGTCACTGGGTGCCACAAATAGGCTACAAACACAGCACACAAATTCCCAACCGCATACAAATCTCACTCCAGCACATAACTCCAGTGAGACAACTCTTCACATACGCATGCATACTCCTCATTTGCTGACCTGCACTAGTACACATACACAATATCCACGACCTCAGCACCACACATACATACCCATGACATGCTCTTCCTCACAGAGACATACTTGAAACACCACCACACACCCATAATCCCTTTATGTGCTTCCCCCCACACCCCAGAGACTGCCCACACAAAACAAGTGGTGGCATCACCATCATTTACAAAGAGTCACTCACACTCAAAAACCACAGCCACCACAGACATCCTGTGAAGCCCTCTCTCTCAGGTGCTCCCACCATCACACTCAGGCCCCACGTCCATCCATCTCATTTACTGCCCCCATCAAGCAACCCCAGCTTGCACTCTGAATGGTCCAACCTCACTAAAACCAACTACTGTTCACCCTTTTTCAACAGCTACCTTGGCTCTTTCAATCCAGGTAGTTCCCACCCAGACACAGACCCCTTACTTAACATCAACCTGACTCCACTCTCCCCCTACAATCTCACCCAGCACATAACCACCCACACATAGCTGGCAATATCCTTGAACTCCTTATTTCCAGCATAAAAGGGCTATCTGTGCCAAATCAAATGCGGCATCATGGTCAGACCTCTTTGCCCTTCCCTTCATGCTCACCCTACCACCCCTTAATCGCCACATATATTCCTCACACCTGTACCATCACAAACACAGCTCTCTCACCACTCATACCACCCTCTGACACCACCCCCACTTTACTCCCCAACAAGTAAAGCACCACCATCACCCAAACACTCAACCCAATAGCCCCCTTAAAAAACAAAAGCCTCTTAACCACCACCACAAGCCATCGTTCAACAACTCATTCCTCACCATCAAACAAAAAAAACACCATTCACCCATACCATCTCCCATGCACCTCAGTACCCAATGCTCTCATGGACTATTTCAACTCCAAAATGCAAAACATCAGACAAACCCCTTCTGCCACAGCCCACGCTCATCCCCACAACCAAAACCTCAAACATGTTACCTTTCTGGGTGACGCATGCCCAGCTCAGGCCCCATCAAATGGCCTCACAACACTGTCCCCGCACTGGGTCAACATTATAATTATTGTTCTTTTATAACAGGTTTAATACCATAGATTGGTTTTTAAGCGCAGGATCAGGATCCGAGCCTATGTTGTGCTGTGTTGTCTTGCTTCCAAGACAAACAGGTTGCCCCTGAACTATCCCGTCTCACCATCCACTCTCGTCACTCACACGGCAACAACCCTCCCCCATGCTCAAAACAGGAAAATCAATCCACTCTTGAAGAAACCATCCCTTGGCCCGACACTCCCAGAACACCAAAGCATTACCATCCCATTGCAAACCTGCTGCCATACCTTGCAAGAATTATTGAACGCTTTGTTAGTAGCCCCCTTCAGTATCACATTGCAACAAACAACCTGATTAAACCTTTAAAATGAAAGTTCCACCCCAGACACAACAATGAGACTGCGACCCTTCACATCCTGGAAACCTCCAAAATATCACTGACAAAGAACAGACAGCCCTTACAGTCCTCCCTGACCTCCTTGCAGCGTTTGACACCATGAACACACCATCCTCCTAAACATACTATCCCCCAGGATGTAACTCACAAGCCCCGTTCTCAACAGGTTAACCTCCTTCCTCACTGACAGGACATAATTAGACGTCATACCAGCTATTGATAAAAGCCAACCTCAGTCAAAAACAGGGTACCACCTGCTTCATCCCCATCTCCCCTGCAGTTCAACCAATACGGTCAATCACTTGAACAAACATTAATCAACCACAACATTCAGTTTCACTAATACACAGATGACCACAAATACACAATGTACTCCTCCTCAGCACAGCACTCTAAAAAATGACTATCCACCACCCCCACCCGGGTGGCCACCCACTTCCTAAAACTGAATCCATCCAAAATGGAATACCCCCTCATGTGCCACCCCAGACATAAACCCAACCACACCCACCCCTTAAAAGAAAAGACTCATGACAGACAACCCATACATATCCCTCGCCACACCATTAAAGTCCCTAGGCTTCACCATCAACCCCTGCTTATCCTTCATAGACCACAAATCTTCAATGACCAAAGCATGCAACCTACGGCTACACATTCTATGCAAGACAGAGAGCAAACTTCCACATGACTACTTCTGTACCACAGTCCAGGCACTAGTCTTCTCCGAGCTGGTCTACAGAACACAATCCTCACTGGACTCACCAGCAATACTCTCACCCCTGCAAGCCACCCAGAATGTAGCAACAAGACATATTCTACAGGAATTCAAACACTCACACACCGACCCAGCTCTCCCCCAGCTCCGTTGGCTACCCATGCCCTACAGAATTGCTTTCAAAGGACCCTGCATTGTATAGAAAGCCATTCACCTCATAAACTCATACTACCTCCACAACATACTTCAATCAATCACACACACAACCACCAGACAAGCCAACCAAAACCTCCTACACATTCCAGACTGCAAGCTAAGTGGCGCACACAAGCAGGATTGCACCTAATAGTCACCCATATCCCGAACACCTCCTAACCCACATCTGTGCTGCCCCTTGCAGCACCACCTTCTGCAGAATCTTCAAAACGTCTGTCTTCTGGCCCAACCCAATCCAGCCAGACCAACCTCCTCTGCTAGCTATTATCCATCCTGATCTTCCTATCCTATTCTGACTACGTAAATCTTCTTTTCACCTCCTCCCTTTGAACTGTGTAAAGCGCGCCAAGATCCTCTGGCTATAAACGTTTAAGTACATTGATCTATACACGCGGATGCCGATAGGGTTTGTGGGTAGATGCAGGGCCAGCCTTAAGGGCAGCAAAGCCCTGGGCAAATTGGCACCCTCCTCCTCCCCGCGCGCCCCTGGTTAACAGGAGGGGCGGGGCCAGGATAGGGCACTTTTTTTTTCCCCTCCCCATGATATTAATAGGCCGAGTCAGCAGCCCATCGTCATTGAATGAGCCCGCCGCTGTGGGTGCATTCAATGACAATGAGGCGCCTGCCACGCCTTCTGCCACCACGCCAGCTCGGGGGAGCCTTTGAAAGACTCCCCTGAGCTGGCATGGTGGGGGGACTAATGGCACTTTTTGTCATTAGGGGCGCCTGTGGAACTGCACACACCGCTGCGGGCGCATTTGACAGCAAAAGCCTGCCTCCCACACCGCCTCCCATTGCACCAGCTCGGGGGAGCCCTTGAAAGACTCCCCTGAGCTGGCATGGCGGGGGCTAATGGCGCCCTGGGAGGTGTGGTGACCCGGGCGTTCGCCCGGCTCGCCCCCCCTAAGGCCGGCTCTGGGTAGAGTGGTGTAGGTCTGTCTGAGTAGTGATAAAGGTGCCATATTAAAATCTCATGTGGGGCATTATCGCTACACCGTCACCTCACAAGGTTTTGGGGAGCAAGAGGGAATGGGTTGCTTATGTCTAAAATGTGTTGCTTATGAAAATATTGTTAACAGGGGACTAAAAATGTACATAACTCACTGGAGTAACGAATTAAAATTATAAATATAAGTAATTAACGCACATAGATAACCACATAAAATGGTAATATCCATGTATATCAAAGGGGTAAACTGGGATTAGGTGGGAGAACAAAGTAAGGAAGGAAGACTGCCACAGAATAAAGAGACGTGTGAGAGGCTGTGCAGAGATTTCTGATATTTAGTCATGGTATCGAATAGTTGCATGGGCGATCTATGCAATTATTATGACCCTTGATACGGAAGATAGCTGTGCAAAGAACGCCCTTTGGAAACACTCCGTTGGCGTCACACTTTAGGTCTGAGGAAGACATTGGCCCTCATTACGACCCTGGCGGAGTGGGTTTACGCCAGCGTTAATCGCGGCGGACCCGTCCGCCCTACTACGAGTTCCCGTAGCGCCATGGAACGTTTTCCGCCTGGTTTTTCCGGGCGGAGAAATCCATGGCGCTACGGGACCTTGATGTTAATTACGCCACCGTATTTTGCGGTGGCGCAATTAACGCCTTCCCCACTCCCATTATACCCTATGGGGCAAAAATGGGAATGGGGAAGGGTAAAATGGGGGATGGGGATTTACCGCCCCGCCAAGGTCGGCATGGGGCGGAAAATCCGCCAACCTCCATGGCGCTATCGGCAGCTTTCCGCCGTGCTCCGCGGTGCTTTTAGCACCGCGATTTCCGCCAGGGTCGTAATGAGGGCCATTGACATTGTTTAGTGTTCTGCGGAATAGAAGCCTTATCACAGGCACGTTGCATAGCAAGACTAGCAATGGCGTCCCAACAGGTCCGAACAGGTAATGCAAGTGCAAGTGTAATGTGGGCAATAACGGAACATAACGGCACTCTGGGGTACAAGACTGCTATAGGATTCTAGCTGGAAGGGGGTGTGAGTTAGGGGGCAGGGGTAAGAGGGAATAACACAGGACTTGGTTACCTACATGTCTTTTGTACAATAAATGGTTGAACGTCGGGAGAAATAGGCTGCAGGGGTTCAATTCCTGGACAAAGGATCAAAGGTTAGGTCACTGATTTGGCCCAGGAGCAGACTTCATGAAGAAAGTGGTTGACCTCCCCGGTGATGGAAACCACTGCCGAGTCACGTGGGGGGCACTCCCCTGTGATAGTAGGGACTGGGGAGTCTTGGCGGAGTTACATGGTGGATTAATGGGGAAAAATGCTGTCAGAGACCAAAAGGTTACAGGTGCACTAACAAGTTTAAAGTAGCAGCACTCTGACATGCAAGACTAAGTAGGGGCCTTTGGGACATAAGGGGAATGAGGGGAGGCCGGGGACAAGTAAAGAGTAAGAGGCCAGAGACTTTGTAACAAGTGAAGGGTAAGAGGTTATGTGGAAATCGTGAGAACAGTAATGAGCGAGTGAGCCAAGAAGGAACTAAGTATTCTGGACATTGGGCACAGTCAGGACATCAGTTCAGCATAGAGCCCTAGACACTGCTGCCAAAACGGATCACCTGTAAGTTAATTCCCACCAAAAAAGGAGGGGAAGGAAACCTGAGAACAGTAACTCTATACACATATAATGAGTGGGTGCTGAAGTGCCAGAGTGCATCGTCACTGCTAAGTGGATCACAATCGCAAACTTAGTACCGTGGTCACATTTTAGGTAAAATGTGTAGCAAATAGTGCATTTTCATGCACATTGGGTCATAACATTGGTCAAACTACAAGATGCATTGTGCACTATGCCTCACTAAGAGACAACTGTGATTATTAGCCTGTGGCACACTAGGATAGCGCTGTGAATGTTAGCCTGTGCCACACCAAGACAGAACAGTGATTATTAGCCTGTGCCACACTAAAATAGAAATGTGAAGATTGGCCCATGCCACACTAAGAGAGATCTGTGATTATTAGCATGTGCCACACTAGGATAGAGCTGTGAATATTAGCCTGTGCCACAGTATGGTAGAAGTGTAAATATTAGCCTGCACCATACTAAGATAGAACTGTGAATATTAGCCTGTGCCACACTAAGATAGAACTGTGACTATTATCCTGCATCGCATCCAGAGAGGATTGTGAATATTACCTTGAGTCACATCTAGAGAGGACTGTGAACATTAGCCTGTGCCACACTAAGACAAAACTGTGATCATTAACCTATGCCACACTAAGACAGAACTGTGAATATTAGCCTGCCCCACACTGAAATAGAGCTGGAAATATTGGCCTATGCCTCACTAAGAGAGAACTGTGAATATTAGCCTATGCCACACTAAGACAGAACTGTGGCTATTAGCCTGTCCCACACTAAAATGGAACTTTGAATATTGGCATATGCCTCACTAAGAGAGAACTGTGATGTTTAGCCTGTGCCACACTAAAATAGAACTGTGAATATTAGCCTGCCCCACACTAAAATAGAACTGTGAATATTGGCATATGCTTCATTAAGGTAGATCTGTGAATATTAGCCCGTCCCACACTATGATAGAGCTGTGAATATTAGCCTGTGCCACACTAAAAAAGAACTGTGAATATTGACCTGTGCCACACTAAGATAGAACAGTGAATATTAGCCTAGCCCACACTAAGACAGAACTGGTAACATTAACCTGTGACACAATAAGACAGAACTGTGAATATTGTCCTCCGTCGCATCAAGAGAGGATTGTGAATGTTGCCTTAAATTGCATCTAGAGAGGACTGTGATCCTTAACCTGTGCCACACCAAGGAACTGTAAATATTAGCCTGTGCCACATTAAAGTAGAACTGTGAATATTGGCCTATGCCTCACTAAGGTAGAACTGTGAATATTGGCCTGTGACACAATAAGACAGAACTGTGAATATTGGCCTGCGTCGCATCCAGAGAGGATTGTGAATGTTGCCTTGAGTCGCATCTAGAGAGGACTGTGATCATTAACCTGCCCCACACTAAGACATAACTGTGATCATTAGCCCATGCCACACTAAAGTAGAACAGTGATAATTAGCCTCTGCCACACTAGGATAGAGCTGTGAATATTAGCATGTGCCACACTAATATAGAACTCTGAATATTAGCCTGTTCCATACTAAAATAGAATTGTGAATATTGGCCTATGCCTCACTAAGACAGAACTGTGCATATTAGCCTATGCCACACTAAACAGAACTGTACATATTAGCCTGTGCCAAACTAAGGTAGAACTGTGAATATTAGCCTGTTCCATACTAAAATAGAACTGTGAATATTGGCCTATGCCTCACTAACACAGAACTGTGCATATTAGCCTATGCCACACTAAACAGAACTGTCAATATTAGCCTGTGCCAAACTAAGGTAGAACTGTGAATATTAGCTTGTTCCTTACTAAAATAGAACTGTGAATATTGGCCTATGCCTCACTAAGACAGAACTGTGCATATTAACCTATGCCACACTAAACAGAACTGTAAACATTAGCCTGTGCCAAACTAAGGTAGAACTGTGAATATTAGCCTGTCCCACACTATGATAGAGCTGTGAATATTGGCCTGTTCTACATTATGAGAGAACTGTGAATATCATCCTGCATCGCATCCAGCGAGGATTGTGAATGTTGCCTTGAGTCGCACCTAGAGAGGACTGTGATCATTAACCTGTGCCACACTAAGGAACTGTAAATATTAGCCTGTGCCACACTAAAGTAGAACTGTGAATATTGGCCTATGCCACACTAAGACAGAACTGTGCATATTAGCCTATGCCACACTAAGACAGAACTGTAAATATTAGCCTGTGCCAAACTAAGGTAGAACTGTGAATATTAGCCTGTGCCACACTAAGACAGAACTGTAAATATTAGCCTGTGCCACACTAAGGTAGATCTGTGAATATTAGCCTGTCCCACACTAAAATAGAACTGTGAATATTAGGCTGTCCCACACTAAAATAGAACTGTGAATATTGGCCTATGCTTCACTAAGAGAGAACTGTGAATATTAGCATGTGTCACACTATGATAGAGCTGTGAATATTGGCCTGTGCCATACTAAGATAGAACTGTGAATATTAGCCTGCATCGCATCCAGCGAGGATTGTGAATGTTGCGTTGAGTCGCATCTAGAGGGGACTGTGATCATTAACCTGTGCCACACCAAGGAAATGTAAATATTAGCCTGTGCCACACTAAGAAAGAACTGTAAATATTAGCCTGTGCCACACTAAGGTAGAACTGTGAATATTAGCCTGTCCCACACTAAAATAGAACTGTGAATATTCGGCTGTCCCACACTAAAATAGAACTGTGAATATTGGCCTATGCTTCACTAAGAGAGAACTGTGAATATTAGCCTAGTCCACACTAAGACAGAACTTTGAATATTAGCCTGTGCCACACTAAAACAGAATTGTAAATATTAGCCTGTGCCACACTAAGGTAGATCTGTGAATATTAGCCTGTCCCACACTATGATAGAGCTGTGAATATTAGCCTGTGCCACACTAAGATACAACTGTGAAAATTAGCCTAGCCCACACTAAGACAGAACTGTGAATATTAACCTGTGACACAATAAGACAGAACTGTGAATATTGACCTGCGTTGCATCCAGAGAGGATTGTGAATGTTGCCTTAAATTGCATCTAGAGAGGACTGTGATCATTAACCTGTGCCACACTAAGGAACTGTAAATATTAGCCTGTGCCACACTAACGTAGAAATGTGAATATTGGCCTATGCCTCACTAGGGTAGAACTGTGAATATTGGCCTGTGACACAATAAGACAGAACTGTGAATATTGGCCTGCGTCGCATCCAGAGAGGATTGTGAATGTTGCCTTGAGTCACATCTAGAGAGGACTGTGATCATTAACTTCCCCCACAATAAGATATAACTGTGATCATTAGCCCATGCCACACTAAAGTAGAACAGTGATAATTTGCCTCTGCCACACTAGGTTAGAGCTGTGAATATTAGCATGTGCCAAACTAATATAGAAATCTGAATATTAGCCTGTTCCATACTAAAATAGAACTGTGAATATTGGCCTATGCCTCACTAAGAGAGAACTGTGAATATCATTCTGCATCGCATCCAGCGAGGGTTGTGAATGTTGCCTTGAGTCACATCTAGAGAGGACTGTGATCATTAACCTGTGTCACACTAAGGAACTGTAAATATTAGCCTGTGCCACACTAAAGTAGAACTGTGAATATTAGCCTGTGCCACACTAAGGAACTGTAAATATTAGCCTGTGCCACACTAAAGTAGAACTGTGAATATTGGCCTATGCCACACTAAGACAGAACTGTGCATATTAGCCTATGCCACACTAAGACAGAACTGTAAATATTAGCCTGTGCCAAACTAAGGTAGAACTGTGAATATTAGCCCGTCCCACACTAAAATAGAACTGTGAATATTAGCCTGTCCCATACTAAAATAGAACTGTGAATATTGCCCATGCTTCACTAAGAGAGTACTGTGAATATTAGCCTGTGCCACACTATGATAGAGCTGTGAATATTAGCCTGTGCCACACTAAGACAGAACTGTAAATATTAGCCTGTGCCACACTGAGGTAGATCTGTGAATATTAGCCTGTCCCACACTAAAATAGAACTGTGAATATTAGGCTGTCCCACACTAAAATAGAACTGTGAATATTGGCCTATGCTTCACTAAGAGAGAACTGTGAATATTAGCCTGTGCCACACTATGATAGAGCTGTGAATATTGGCCTGTGCCACACTACGATAGATCTGTGAATATTAGCCTGCATCGCATCCAGCGAGGATTGTGAATGTTGCCTTGAGTCGCTTCTAGAGGAGACTGTGATCATTAACCTGTGTCACACCAAGGAAACGTAAATATTAGCCTGTGCCACACTAAGAAAGTACTGTAAATATTAGCCTGTGCCACACTAAGGTAGATCTGTGAATATTAGCCTGTCCCACACTAAAATAGAACTGTGAATATTAGGCTGTCCCACACTAAAATAGAACTGTGAATATTGGCCTATGCTTCACTAAGAGAGAACTGTGAATATTAGCCTAGCCCACACTAAGACAGAACTGTGAATATTAGCCTGTGCCATACTAAGACAGAACTGTAAATATTAGCCTGTGCCACACTAAGGTAGATCTGTGAATATTAGCCTGTGCCACACTATGATAGAGCTGTGAATATTGGCCTGTGCCACACTACGATAGATCTGTGAATATTAGCCTGCATCGCATCCAGCGAGGATTGTGAATGTTGCCTTGAGTCGCTTCTAGAGGAGACTGTGATCATTAACATGTGCCACACCAAGGAAACGTAAATATTAGCCTGTGCCACACTAAGAAAGTACTGTAAATATTAGCCTGTGCCACACTAAGGTAGATCTGTGAATATTAGCCTGTCCCACACTAAAATAGAACTGTGGATATTAGCCTGTGCCACACTAAAATAGAAGTGTGAATATTGGCCTGTGCCACACTAGGATAGAACTGTGAATATTAGCCTAGCCCACACTAAGACAGAACTGTGAATATTAACCTGTAACACAATGAGACAGAACTGTGAATATTGGCCTGCGTCGCATCCAGAGCGGATTGTGAATGTTGCCTTAAATTGCATCTAGAGAGGACTGTGATCATTAACCTGTGCCACACTAAGAAACTGTAAATATTAGCCTGTGCCACAGTAAAGTAGAACTGTGTATATTGGCCTATGCCACACTAAGACAGAACTGTAAATATTAGCCTGTGCCAAACTAAGGTAGAACTGTGAATATTAGCCCGTCCCACACTAAAATAGAACTGTGAATATTGGCCTGTCCCATACTAAAATAGAACTGTGAATATTGCCCATGCTTCACTAAGAGAGTACTGTGAATATTAGCCTGTGCCACACTATGATAGAGCTGTGAATATTAGCATGTGCCACACTAAGACAGAACTGTAAATATTAGCCTGTGCCACACTAAGGTAGATCTGTGAATATTAGCCTGTCCCACACTAAAATAGAACTGTGAATATTAGGCTGTCCCACACTAAAATAGAACTGTGAATATTGGCCTATGCTTCACTAAGAGAGAACTGTGAATATTAGCCTGTGCCACACTATGATAGAGCTTTGAATATTGGCCTGTGCCACACTAAGATAGAACTGTGAATATTAGCCTGCATCGCATCCAGCGAGGATTGTGAATGTTGCCTTGAGTCGCTTCTAGAGGGGACTGTGATCATTAACCTGTGCCACACCAAGGAAACGTAAATATTAGCCTGTGCCACACTAAGAAAGTACTGTAAATATTAGCCTGTGCCACACTAAGGTAGATCTGTGAATATTAGCCTGTCCCACACTAAAATAGAAGTGTGAATATTAGGCTGTCCCAAACTAAAATAGAACTGTGACTATTGGCCTATGCTTCACTAAGAGAGAACTGTGAATATTAGCCTAGCCCACACTAAGACAGAACTGTGAATATTAGCCTGTGCCATACTAAGACAGAACTGTAAATATTAGCCTGTGCCACACTAAGACAGAACTGTGCATATTAGCCTATGCCACACTAAGACAGAACTGTAAATATTAGCCTGTGCCAAACTAAGGTAGTACTGTGAATATTAGCCTGTTCCATACTAAAATAGAACTGTGAATATTGGCCTATGCCTCACTAAGACAGAACTGTGCATATTAGCCTATGCCACACTAAACAGAACTGTAAATATTAGCCTGTGCCAAACTAAGGTAGAACGGTGAATATTAGCCTGTTCCATACTAAAATAGAACTGTGAATATTGGCCTATGCCTCACTAAGATAGAACTGTGCATATTAGCCTATGTCACACTAAACAGAACTGTAAACATTAGCCTTTGCCAAACTAAGGTAGAACTGTGAATATTAGCCTGTCCCACACTATGATAGAGCTGTGAATATTGGCCTGTGCCACACTAAGAGAGAACTGTGAATATCATTCTGCATCGCATCCAGCGAGGATTGTGAATGTTGCCTTGAGTTGCATCTAGAGAGGACTGTGATCATTAACCTGTGCCACACTAAGGAACTGTAAATATTAGCCTGTGCCACACTAAAGTAGAACTGTGAATATTGGCCTATGCCATACTAAGACAGAAATGTGCATATTAGCCTATGCCACACTAAGACAGAACTGTAAATATTAGCCTGTGCCAAACTAAGGTAGAACTGTGAATATTAGCCTGTGCCACACTAAGACAGAACTGTAAATATTAGCCTGTGCCACACTAAGGTAGATCTGTGAATATTAGCCTGTCCCACACTAAAATAGAACTGTTAATATTAGCCTGCACCACACTAAGACAGAACTGTGAATATTAGCCTGCATCGCATCCAGCGAGGATTGTGAATGTTGCCTTGAGTCGTATCTAGAAGGGACTGTGATCATTAACCTGTGCCACAAGGAGGAACTGTAAATATTAGCCTCTGCCACACTAAGACAGAACTGTAAATATTAGCCTGTGCCACAATAAAATACAACTGTGAATATTAGGCTGTCCCACACTAAAATAGAACTGTGAATATTAGGCTGTCCCACACTATGATAGAGCTGTGAATATTAGCCTGTGCCACACTAAAATAGAAGTGTGAATATTAGCCTGTGCCACACTAAGATAGAACTGTGAATATTAGACTAGCCCACACTAAGACAGAACTGTGAATATTAGGCTGTCCGACACTAAAATAGAACTGTGAATATTAGGCTGTCCCACACTAAAATAGAACTGTGAATATTGGCCTATGCTTCACTAAGAGAGAACTGTGAATATTAGCCTGTGCCACACTATGATAGAGCTGTGAATATTAGCCTGTGCCACACTAAAATAGAAGTGTGAATATTGGCCTGTGCCACACTAAGATAGAACTGTGAACATTAGTCTAGCCCACACTAAGACAGAACTGTGAATATTAACCTGTGACACAATAAGACAGAACTGTGAATATTGGCCTGCGTCACATCCAGAGAGGATTGTGAATGTTGCCTTAAATTGCATCTAGAGAGGACTGTGATCATTAACCTGTGCCACACTAAGGAACTGTGAATATTAGCCTGTCCCACACTATGATAGAGCTGTGAATATTGGCCTGTGCCACACTAAGAGAGAACTGTGAATATCATCCTGCATCGCATCCAGCGAGGATTGTGAATGTTGCCTTGAGTCGCATCTAGAGAGGATTGTGATCATTAACCTGTGCCACACTATGGAACTGTAAATATTAGCCTGTGCCACACTAAAGTAGATCTGTGAATATTGGCCTATGCCACACTAAGACAGAACTGTGCATATTAGCCTATGCCACACTAAGACAGAACTGTAAATATTAGCCTGTGCCAAACTAAGGTAGTACTGGTGAATATCAGCCTGTTCCATACTAAAATAGAACTGTGAATATTGGCCTATGCCTCACTAAGACAGAACTGTGCATATTAGCCTATGCCACACTAAACAGAACTGTAAATATTAGCCTGTGCCAAACTAAGGTAGAACTGTGAATATTAGCCTGTTCCATACTAAAATAGAACTGTGAATATTGGCCTATGCCTCACTAAGATAGAACTGTGCATATTAGCCTATGTCACACTAAACAGAACTGTAAACATTAGCCTGTGCCAAACTAAGGTAGAACTGTGAATATTAGCCTGTCCCACACTATGATAGAGCTGTGAATATTGGCCTGTGCCACACTAAGAGAGAACTGTGAATATCATCCTGCATCGCATCCAGCGAGGATTGTGAATGTTGCCGTGAGTTGCATCTAGAGAGGACTGTGATCATTAACCTGTGCCACACTAAGGAACTGTATATATTAGCATGTGCCACACTAAAGTAGAACTGTGAATATTAGCCTATGCCACACTAAAATAGAACTTTGAATAATGGCCTGTGCCACTCTAAGATAGAACTGTGATTATTAGCCTGTGCCACACTAGGATAGAGCTGTGAATATTAGCCTGTCCCACACTAAGGTAGAACTGGGAATATTAGCCTGTCCCACACTAAAATAGAACTGGGAATATTAGCCTATGTCACACTAAGATAGAATTGTGAATATTAGCCTAGCCCACACTAAGATAGAACTGTGAATATTAGCCTGCCCACACTAAGACAGAACTGTGAATATTGGCCTGCGTCACATCCAGAGAGGATTGTGAATGTTGCCTTAAATTGCATCTAGAGAGGACTGTGATCATTAACCTGTGCCACACTAAGGAACTGTAAATATTAGCCTGTGCCACACTAAAGTAGAACTGTGAATATTGGCCTATGCCTCACTAAAATAGAACTGGGAATATTAGCCTATGTCACACTAGGATAAAGCTGTGAATATTAGCCTGTCCACACTAAGAGAGAACTGCGAATATTAGCCTGCATTGCATCCAGAGAGGATTTTGAATATTACCTTGAGCCACACCTAGAGAGTACTGTGAATATTAGCCTGTACAGTACTAGATAGAACTGTGAATATTAGCCTGCACTGCATCCAGAGAGGATTGTGAATATTACCTTGAGTCACACCTGGAGAGGACTATGATTATTGACCTGTGCCACACTAGATAGAACTGTGAATATTAGCCTGCACTGCATCCAGAGAGGATTGTGAATGTTACCTTGAGTCACACCTAGAGAGGACTATGATTATTGACCTGTGCCACACCAAGATAGAACTGTGAATCCTGCGTCGCATCCAGAGAGGATTGTGAATATTGCCTTGAGTCACATCTAGAGAGGACTGTGAATATTAGCCTATGCCACACTAAGATAGAACTGCGAATATTAGCCTGCATCACATCCAGAGAGGATTGTGAAAATTAACTTTGAGTCACATGTAGAGAAGGCTGTGATTTTTAACCTGTGCCACACTAAGACATAACTGTGAATATTAGCCTGTTCCATACTAAAATAGAACTGTGAATATTGGCCTATGCCTCACTAAAACAGAACTGTGCATATTAGCCTGTGCCACACTAAGACAGAACTGTAAATATTAGCTTGTGCCACACTAAGGTAGATCTGTGAATATTAGCCTGTCCCACACTAAAATAGAACTGTTAATCTTAGCCTGCACCACACTAAGACAGAACTGTGAATATTAGCCTGCATCGCATCCAGCGAGGATTGTGAATGTTGCCTTGAGTCGTATCTAGAAGGGACTGTGATCATTAACCTGTGCCACACTGAGGAACTGTAAATATTAGCCTCTGCCGCACTAAGACATAACTGTAAATATTAGCCTGTGCCACAATAAAATACAACTGTGAATATTAGGCTGTCCCACACTAAAATAGAACTGTGAATATTATGCTGTCCCACACTATGATAGAGCTGTGAATATTAGCCTGTGCCACACTAAAATAGAAGTGTGAATATTAGCCTGTGCCACACTAAGATAGAACTGTGAATATTAGCCTAGCCCACACTAAGACAGAACTGTGAATATTAGGCTGTCCGACACTAAAATAGAACTGTGAATATTAGGCTGTCCCACACTAAAATAGAACTGTGAATATTAGGCTGTCCCACACTAAAATAGAACTGTGAATATTGGCCTATGCTTCACTAAGAGAGAACTGTGAATATTGGCCTGTGCCACACTAAGATAGAACTGTGAATATTAGTCTAGCCCACACTAAGACAGAACTGTGAATGTTAACCTGTGACACAATAAGACAGAACTGTGAATATTGGCCTGCGTCACATCCAGAGAGGATTGTGAATGTTGCCTTAAATTGCATCTAGAGAGGACTGTGATCATTAACCTGTGCCACACTAAGGAACTGTAAATATTAGCCTGTGCCACACTAAAGTAGAACTGTGAATATTGGCCTATGCCTCACTAAGAGAGAACTGTGAATATTAGCCTATGCCACACTAAGACATAACTGTGAATATTAGCCTATGCCACACTAAGGTAGAACTGTGAATACTAGCCTGTGGCACACTAAGGTAGAACTGTGAATATTAACCTGTCCCCCACTAAAATAGAACTGTGAATATTGGCCTATGGCTCACTAAGAGAGAACAGTGATTATTAGCCTGTGCCACACTAGGATAGAGTTGTGAATATTAGCCTTCGTCACACTAAGATAGAACTATGAATATTAGCATGTGCCGCTCTAAAATAGAACCGTGAATATGAGCCTATGCCTCACTAAGAGAGAACTGTGAATATTAGCCTATGCCACACTAAAATAGAACTTTGAATAATGGCCCGTGCCACACTAAGATAGAACAGTGAATATTAGCCTGTGCCACTCTAAGATAGAACTGTGATTATTAGCCTGTGCCACACTAGGATAGAGCTGTGAATATTAGCCTGTCCCACACTAAGGTAGAACTGGGAATATTAGCCTGTCCCACACTAAAATAGAACTGGGAATATTAGCCTATGTCACACTAAGATAGAATTGTGAATATTAGCCTAGCCCACACTAAGACAGAACTGTGAATATTGGCCTGCGTCACATCCAGAGAGGATTGTGAATGTTGCCTTAAATTGCATCTAGAGAGGACTGTGATCATTAACCTGTGCCACACTAAGGAACTGTAAATATTAGCCTGTGCCACACTAAAGTAGAACTGTGAATATTGGCCTATGCCTCACTAAAATAGAACTGGGAATATTAGCCTATGTCACACTAGGATAAAGCTGTGAATATTAGCCTGTCCACACTAAGAGAGAACTGCGAATATTAGCCTGCATTGCATCCAGAGAGGATTTTGAATATTACCTTGAGCCACACCTAGATAGAACTGCGAATATTAGCCTGCACTGCATCCAGAGAGGATTGTGAAAGTTACCTTGAGTCACACCTGGAGAGGACTATGATTATTGACCTGTGCCACACTAGATAGAACTGTGAATATAAGCCTGCACTGCATCCAGAGAGGATTGTGAATGTTACCTTGAGTCACACCTAGAGAGGACTATGATTATTGACCTGTGCCACACCAAGATAGAACTGTGAATCCTGCGTCGCATCCAGAGAGGATTGTGAATATTGCCTTGAGTCACATCTAGAGAGGACTGCGAATATTAGCCTAAGCCACACTAAGATAGAACTGCGAATATTAGCCTGCATCACATCCAGAGAGGATTGTGAAAATTAACTTTGAGTCACATGTAGAGAAGGCTGTGATTTTTAACCTGTGCCACACTAAGACATAACTGTGAATATTAGCCTGTTCCATACTAAAATGGAACTGTGAATATTGGCCTATGCCTCACTAAGACAGAACTGTGCATATTAGCCTATGCCACAGTAAACAGAACTGTAAACATTAGCCTGTGCCAAACTAAGGTAGAACTGTGAATATTAGCCTGTCCCACACTATGATAGAGCTGTGAATATTGGCCTGTGCCACACTAAGAGAGAACTGTGAATATCATCCTGCATCGCATCCAGCGAGGATTGTGAATGTTGCCTTGAGTCGCATCTAGAGAGGACTGTGATCATTAACCTGTGCCACACTAAGGAACTGTAAATATTAGCCTGTGCCACACTAAAGTAGGTCTGTGAATATTGGCCTATGCCACACTAAGACAGAACTGTGCATATTAGCGTATGCCACACTAAGACAGAACTGTAAATATTAGCCTGTGCCAAACTAAGGTAGTACTGTGAATATTAGCTTGTTCCATACTAAAATAGAACTGTGAATATTGGCCTATGCCTCACTAAAACAGAACTGTGCATATTAGCCTATGCCACACTAAACAGAACTGTAAATATTAGCCTGTGCCAAACTAAGGTAGAACTGTGAATATTAGCCTGTTCCATACTAAAATAGAACTGTGAATATTGGCCTATGCCTCACTAAGATAGAACTGTGCATATTATCCTATGTCACACTAAACAGAACTGTAAACATTAGCCTGTGCCAAACTAAGGTAGTACTGTGAATATTAGCCTGTTCCATACTAAAATAGAACTGTGAATATTGGCCTATGCCTCACTAAGACAGAACTGTGCATATTAGCCTATGCCACACTAAACATAACTGTAAATATTAGCCTGTGCCAAACTAAGGTAGAACTGTGAATATTAGCCTGTTCCATACTAAAATAGAACTGTGAATATTGGCCTATGCCTCACTAAGATAGAACTGTGCATATTATCCTATGTCACACTAAACAGAACTGTAAACATTAGCCTGTGCCAAACTAAGGTAGAACTGGGAATATTAGCCTGTCCCACACTATGATAGAGCTGTGAATATTGGCCTGTGCCACACTAAGAGAGAACTGTGAATATCATCCTGCATCGCATCCAGCGAGGATTGTGAATGTTGCCTTGAGTCGCATCTAGAGAGGACTGTGATCATTAACCTGTGCCACACTAAGGAACTGTAAATATTAGCCTGTGCCACACTAAAGTAGATCTGTGAATATTGGCCTATGCCACACTAAAACAGAACTGTGCATATTAGCCTATGCCACACTAAGACAGAACTGTAAATATTAGCCTGTGCCAAACTAAGGTAGAACTGTGAATATTAGCCTGTTCCATACTAAAATAGAACTGTGAATATTGGCCTATGCCTCACTAAGACAGAACTGTGCATATTAGCCTATGCCACACTAAACAGAACTGTAAATATTAGCCTGTGCCAAACTAAGGTAGAACTGTGAATATTAGCCTGTTCCATACTAAAATAGAACTGTGAATATTGGCCTATGCCTCACTAAGATAGAACTGTGCATATTAGCCTATGTCACACTAAACAGAACTGTAAACATTAGCCTGTGCCAAACTAAGGTAGAACTGTGAATATTAGCCTGTCCCACACTATGATAGAGCCGTGAATATTGGCCTGTGCCACACTAAGAGAGAACTGTGAATATCATCCTGCATCGCATCCAGCGAGGATTGTGAATGTTGCCTTGAGTTGCATCTAGAGAGGACTGTGATCATTAACCTGTGTCACACTAAGGAACTGTAAATATTAGCCTGTGCCACACTAAGACAGAACTGTGAATATTAGCCTGCATTGCATCCAGCGAGGATTGTGAATGTTGCCTTGAGTCGTATCTAGAAGGGACTGTGATCATTCACCTGTGCCACACTGAGGAACTGTAAATATTAGCCTCTGCCACACTAAGACAGAACTGTAAATATTAGCCTGTGCCACAATAAAATAGAACTGTGAATATTAGGCTGTCCCACACTATGATAGAGCTGTGAATATTAGCCTGTGCCACACTAAAATAGAAGTGTGAATATTGGCCTGTGCCACACTAAGATAGAACTGTGAATATTAGCCTAGCCCACACTAAGACAGAACTGTGAATATTAGGCTGTCCGACACTAAAATAGAACTGTGAATATTAGGCTGTCCCACACTAAAATAGAACTGTGAATATTAGGCTGTCCCACACTAAAATAGAACTGTGAATTTTGGCCTATGCTTCACTAAGAGAGAACTGTGAATATTAGCCTGTGCCACACTATGATAGAGCTGTGAATATTAGCCTGTGCCACACTAAAATGGAAGTGTGAATATTGCCCTGTGCCACACTAAGATAGAACTGTGAAAATTAGCCTAGCCCACACTAAGACAGAAATGTGAATATTAACCTGTGAAACACTAAGACAGAACTGTGAATATTGGCCTGTGTCACATCCAGAGAGGATTGTGAATGTTGCCTTAAATTGCATCTAGAGAGGACTGTGATCATTAACCTGTGCCACACTAAGGAACTGTAAATATTAGCCTGTGCCACACTAAAGTAGAACTGTGAATATTGGCCTATGCCTCACTAAGAGAGAACTGTGAATATTAGCCTAGCCCACACTAAGACAGAACTGTGAATATTAACCTGTGAAACACTAAGACAGAACTGTGAATATTGGCCCGCGTCACATCCAGAGAGGATTGTGAATGTTGCCTTAAATTGCATCTAGAGAGGACTGTGATCATTAACCTGTGCCACACTAAGGAACTGTAAATATGAGCCTGTGCCACACTAAAGTAAAACTGTGATTATTGGCCTATGCCTCACTAAGAAAGAACTGTGAATATTAGCCTATGCCACACTAAGACATAACTGTGAATATTAGCCTATGCCACACTAAGGTAGAACTGTGAATACTAGCCTGTGGCACACTAAGGTAGAACTGTGAATATTAACCTGTCCCACACTAAAATAGAACTGTAAATATTGGCCTATGGCTCAGTAAGAGAGAACAGTGATTATTAGCCTGTGCCACACTAGGATAGAGCTGTGAATATTAGCCTTCGTCACACTAAGATAGAAGTATGAATATTAGCATGTGCCGCTCTAAAATAGAACCGTGAATATGAGCCTATGCCTCACTAAGAGAGAACTGTGAATATTAGCCTATGCCACTCTAAGATAGAACTGTGATTATTAGCCTGTGCCACACTAGGATAGAGCTGTGAATATTAGCCTGTCCCACACTAAGGTAGAACTGGGAATATTAGCCTGTCCCACACTAAAATAGAACTGGGAATATTAGCCTATGTCACACTAAGATAGAACTGTGAATATTAGCCTGCCCACACTAAGAGAGAACTGTGAATATTGGCCTGCGTCACATCCAGAGAGGATTGTGAATGTTGCCTTAAATTGCATCTAGAGAGGACTGTGATCATTAACCTGTGCCACACTAAGGAACTGTAAATATTAGCCTGTGCCACACTAAAGTAGAACTGTGAATATTGGCATATGCCTCACTAAAATAGAACTGGGAATATTAGCCTATGTCACACTAGGATAAAGCTGTGAATATTAGCCTGCCCACACTAAGAGAGAACTGCGAATATTAGCCTGCATTGCATCCAGAGAGGATTTTGAATATTATCTTGAACCACACCTAGAGAGTACTGTGAATATTAGCCTGTACAGTACTAGATAGAACTGTGAATATTAGCCTGCACTTCATCCAGAGAGGATTGTGAATATTACCTTGAGCCACACCTAGAGAGTACTGTGAATATTAGCCTGTCCCACACTAAGATAGAACTGCGAATATTAGCCTGCATTGCATCCAGAGAGGATTGTGAATGTTACCTTGAGTCACACCTAGAGAGGACTATGATTATTGACCTGTGCCACACCAAGATAGAACTGTGAATCCTGCGTCGCATCCAGAGAGGATTGTGAATATTGCCTTGAGTCACATCTAGAGAGGACTGCGAATATTAGCCTCTGCCACACTAAGATAGAACTGCGAATATTATCCTGCATCACATCCAGAGAGGATTGTGAAAATTAACTTTGAGTCACATGTAGAGAAGGCTGTGATTTTTAACCTGTGCCACACTAAGACAGAACTGTGAATATTAGCCTGTTCCATACTAAAATAGAACTGTGAATATTGGCCTATGCCTCACTAAGACAGAACTGTGCATATTAGCCTATGCCACACTAAACAGAACTGTAAACATTAGCCTGTGCCAAACTAAGGTAGAACTGTGAATATTAGCCTATCCCACACTATGATAGAGCTGTGAATATTGGCCTGTGCCACACTAAGAGAGAACTGTGAATATCATCCTGCATCGCATCCAGCGAGGATTGTGAATGTTGCCTTGAGTCACATCTAGAGAGGACTGTGATCATTAACCTGTGCCACACTAAGGAACTGTAAATATTAGCCTGTGCCACACTAAAGTAGATCTGTGAATATTGGCCTATGCCACACTAAGACAGGACTGTGCATATTAGCCTATGCCACACTAAGACAGAACTGTAAATATTAGCCTGTGCCAAACTAAGGTAGAACTGTGAATATTAGCCTGTTCCATACTAAAATAGAACTGTGAATATTAGCCTGTCCCACACTAAGGTAGAACTGGGAATATTAGCCTGTCCCACACTAAAATAGAACTGGGAATATTAGCCTATGTCACACTAAGATAGAACTGTGAATATTAGCCTGCCCACACTAAGAGAGAACTGTGAATATTGGCCTATGCCACTCTAAGATAGAACTGTGATTATTAGCCTGTGCCACACTAGGATAGAGCTGTGAATATTAGCCTGTCCCACACTAAGGTAGAACTGGGAATATTAGCCTGTCCCACACTAAAATAGAACTGGGAATATTAGCCTATGTCACACTAAGATAGAACTGTGACTATTAGCCTGCCCACACTAAGAGAGAACTGTGAATATTGGCCTGCGTCACATCCAGAGAGGATTGTGAATGTTGCCTTAAATTGCATCTAGAGAGGACTGTGATCATTAACCTGTGCCACACCAAGGAACTGTAAATATTAGCCTGTGCCACAGTAAAGTAGAACTGTGAATATTGGCCTATGACTCACTAAAATAGAACTGGGAATATTAGCCTATGTCACACTAGGATAAAGCTGTGAATATTAGCCTGCCCACACTAAGAGAGAACTGCGAATATTAGCCTGCATTGCATCCAGAGAGGATTTTGAATATTACCTTGAGCCACACCTAGAGAGTACTGTGAATATTAGCCTGTACAGTACTAGATAGAACTGTGAATATTAGCCTGCACTTCATCCAGAGAGGATTGTGAATATTACCTTGAGCCACACCTAGAGAGTACTGTGAATATTAGCCTGTCCCACACTAAGATAGAACTGCGAATATTAGCCTGCATTGCATCCAGAAAGGATTGTGAATGTTACCTTGAGTCACACCTAGAGAGGACTATGATTATTGACCTGTGCCACACCAAGATAGAACTGTGAATCCTGCGTCGCATCCAGAGAGGATTGTGAATATTGCCTTGAGTCACATCTAGAGAGGACTGCGAATATTAGCCTCTGCCACACTAAGATAGAACTGCGAATATTATCCTGCATCACATCCAGAGAGGATTGTGAAAATTAACTTTGAGTCACATGTAGAGAAGGCTGTGATTTTTAACCTGTGCCACACTAAGACAGAACTGTGAATATTAGCCTGTTCCATACTAAAATAGAACTGTGAATATTGGCCTATGCCTCACTAAGACAGAACTGTGCATATTAGCCTATGCCACACTAAACAGAACTGTAAACATTAGCCTGTGCCAAACTAAGGTAGAACTGTGAATATTAGCCTATCCCACACTATGATAGAGCTGTGAATATTGGCCTGTGCCACACTAAGAGAGAACTGTGAATATCATCCTGCATCGCATCCAGCGAGGATTGTGAATGTTGCCTTGAGTCACATCTAGAGAGGACTGTGATCATTAACCTGTGCCACACTAAGGAACTGTAAATATTAGCCTGTGCCACACTAAAGTAGATCTGTGAATATTGGCCTATGCCACACTAAGACAGGACTGTGCATATTAGCCTATGCCACACTAAGACAGAACTGTAAATATTAGCCTGTGCCAAACTAAGGTAGAACTGTGAATATTAGCCTGTTCCATACTAAAATAGAACTGTGAATATTGGCCTATGCCTCACTAAGACAGAACTGTGCATATTAGCCTATGCCACACTAAACAGAACTGTAAATATTAGCCTGTGCCAAACTAAGCTAGAACTGTGAATATTAGCCTGTTCCATACTAAAATAGAACTGTGAATATTGGCCTATGCCTCACTAAGATAGAACTGTGCATATTAGCCTATGTCACACTAAACAGAACTGTAAACATTAGCCTGTGCCAAACTAAGGTAGAACTGTGAATATTAGCCTGTCCCACACTATGATAGAGCTGTGAATATTGGCCTGTGCCACACTAAGAGAGAACTGTGAATATCATCCTGCATCGCATCCAGCGAGGATTGTGAATGTTGCCTTGAGTTGCATCTAGAGAGGACTGTGATCATTAACCTGTGCCACACTAAGGAACTGTAAATATTAGCCTGTGCCACACTAAAGTAGAACTGTGAATATTGGCCTATGCCATACTAAGACAGAAATGTGCATATTAGCCTATGCCACACTAAGACAGAACTGTAAATATTAGCCTGTGCCAAACTAAGGTAGAACTGTGAATATTAGCCTGTGCCACACTAAGACAGAACTGTAAATATTAGCCTGTGCCACACTAAGGTAGATCTGTGAATATTAGCCTGTCCCACACTAAAATAGAACTGTGAATATTAGCCTGTCCCACACTAAGATAGAACTGTTAATATTAGCCTGCACCACACTAAGACAGAACTGTGAATATTAGCCTGCATCGCATCCAGCGAGGCTTGTGAATGTTGCCTTGAGTCGTATCTAGAAGGGGCTGTGATCATTAACCTGTGCCACACTGAGGAACTGTAAATATTAGCCTCTGCCACACTAAGACAGAACTGTAAATATTAGCCTGTGCCACAATAAAATACAACTGTGAATATTAGGCTGTCCCACACTAAAATAGAACTGTGAATATTAGCCTAGCCCACACTAAGACAGAACTGTGAATATTAGGCTGTCCGACACTAAAATAGAACTGTGAATATTAGGCTGTCCCACACTAAAATAGAACTGTGAATATTAGGCTGTCCCACATTAAAATAGAACTGTGAATATTGGCCTATGCTTCACTAGGAGAGAACTGTGATTATTAGCCTGTGCCACACTATGATAGAGCTGTGAATATTAGCCTGTGCCACATTAAAATAGAAGTGTGAATATTGGCCTGTGCCACACTAAAATAGAACTGTGAATATTAGCCTGTCCCACACTAAGATAGAACTGTTAATATTAGCCTGCACCACACTAAGACAGAACTGTGAATATTAGCCTGCATCGCATCCAGCGAGGATTGTGAATGTTGCCTTGAGTCGTATCTAGAAGGGGCTGTGATCATTAACCTGTGCCACACTGAGGAACTGTAAATATTAGCCTCTGCCACACTAAGACAGAACTGTAAATATTAGCCTGTGCCACAATAAAATACAACTGTGAATATTAGGCTGTCCCACACTAAAATAGAACTGTGAATATTAGCCTAGCCCACACTAAGACAGAACTGTGAATATTAGGCTGTCCGACACTAAAATAGAACTGTGAATATTAGGCTGTCCCACACTAAAATATAACTGTGAATATTAGGCTGTCCCACATTAAAATAGAACTGTGAATATTGGCCTATGCTTCACTAGGAGAGAACTGTGATTATTAGCCTGTGCCACACTATGATAGAGCTGTGAATATTAGCCTGTGCCACATTAAAATAGAACTGTAAATATTAGCCTGTGCCACAATAAAATACAACTGTGAATATTAGGCTGTCCCACACTAAAATAGAACTGTGAATATTAGCCTAGCCCACACTAAGACAGAACTGTGAATATTAGGCTGTCCGACACTAAAATAGAACTGTGAATATTAGGCTGTCCCACACTAAAATAGAACTGTGAATATTAGGCTGTCCCACATTAAAATAGAACTGTGAATATTGGCCTATGCTTCACTAGGAGAGAACTGTGATTATTAGCCTGTGCCACACTATGATAGAGCTGTGAATATTAGCCTGTGCCACATTAAAATAGAAGTGTGAATATTGGCCTGTGCCACACTAAGATAGAACTGTGAATATTAGCCTAGCCCACACTAAGACAGAACTGTGAATATTAACCTGTGACACAATAAGACAGAACTGTGAATATTGGCCTGCATCACATCCAGAGAGGATTGTGAATGTTGCCTTAAATTGCATCTAGAGAGGACTGTGATCATTAACCTGTGCCACACTAAGGAACTGTAAATATTAGCCTGTGCCACACTAAAGTAGAACTGTGAATATTGGCCTATGCCTCACTAAGAGAGAACTGTGAATATTAGCCTATGCCACACTAAGACATAACTGTGAATATTAGCCTATGCCACACTAAGGTAGAACTGTGAATACTAGCCTGTGGCACACTAAGGTAGAACCGTGAATATTAGCCTGTTCCATACTAAAATAGAACTGTGAATATTGGTTTATGGCTCACTAAGAGAGAACAGTGATTATTAGCCCGTGCCACACTAGGATAGAGCTGTGAATATTAGCCTTCGTCACCACACTAAGATAGAACTATGAATATTAGCATGTGCCGCTCTAAAATAGAACAGTGAGATAATGAGCCTATGCCTCACTAAGAGAGAACTGTGAATATTAGCCTATGCCACTCTAAGATAGAACTGTGATTATTAGCCTGTGCCACACTAGGAAAGAGCTGTGAATATTAGCCTGTCCCACACTAAGGTAGAACTGGGAATATTAGCCTGTCCCACACTAAAATAGAACTGGGAATATTACCCTATGTCACACTAAGACAGAACTGTGAATATTAACCTGTGACACAATAAGACAGAACTGTGACTATTGGCCTGCGTCACATCCAGAGAGGATTGTGAATGTTGCCTTAATTTGCATCTAGAGAGGACTGTGATCATTAACCTGTGCCACACTAAGGAACTGTAAATATTAGCCTGTGCCACAATAAAGTAGAACTGTGAATATTGGCCTATGCCTCACTAAAATAGAACTGGGAATATTAGCCTATGTCACACTAGGATAAAGCTGTGAATATTAGCCTGTCCACACTAAGAGAGAACTGCGAATATTAGCCTGCATTGCATCCAGAGAGGATTTTTAATATTACCTTGAGCCACACCTAGAGAGTACTGTGAATATTAGCCTGTACAGCACTAGATAGAACTGCGAATATTAGCCTGCATTGCATCCAGAGAGGATTGTGAAAGTTACCTTGAGTCACACCTGGAGAGGACTATGATTATTGACCTGTGCCACACTAGATAGAACTGTGAATATTAGCCTGCACTGCATCCAGAGAGGATTGTGAATGTTACCTTGAGTCACACCTAGAGAGGACTATGATTATTGACCTGTGCCACACCAAGATAGAACTGTGAATCCTGCGTCGCATCCAGAGAGGATTGTGAATATTGCCTTGAGTCACATCTAGAGAGGACTGCGAATATTAGCCTATGCCACACTAAGATAGAACTGCGAATATTAGCCTGCATCACATCCAGAGAGGATTGTGAAAATTAACTTTGAGTCACATGTAGAGAAGGCTGTGATTTTTAACCTGTGCCACACTAAGACAGAACTGTGAATATTAGCCTGTTCCATACTAAAATAGAACTGTGAATATTGGCCTATGCCTCACTAAGACAGAACTGTGCATATTAGCCTATGCCACAGTAAACAGAACTGTAAACATTAGCCTGTGCCAAACTAAGGTAGAACTGTGAATATTAGCCTGTCCCACACTATGATAGAGCTGTGAATATTGGCCTGTGCCACACTAAGAGAGAACTGTGAATATCATCCTGCATCGCATCCAGCGAGGATTGTGAATGTTGCCTTGAGTCGCATCTAGAGAGGACTGTGATCATTAACCTGTGCCACACTAAGGAACTGTAAATATTAGCCTGTGCCACACTAAAGTAGATCTGTGAATATTGGCCTACGCCACACTAAGACAGAACTGTGCATATTAGCCTATGCCACACTAAGACAGAACTGTAAATATTAGCCTGTGCCAAACTAAGGTAGAACTGTGAATATTAGCCTGTTCCATACTAAAATAGAACTGTGAATATTTGCCTATGCCTCACTAAGACAGAACTGTGCATATTAGCCTATGCACACTAAACAGAACTGTAAATATTAGCCTGTGCCAAACTAAGGTAGAACTGTGAATATTAGCCCGTTCCATACTAAAATAGAACTGTGAATATTGGCCTATGCCTCACTAAGATAGAACTGTGCATATTAGCCTATGTCACACTAAACAAACTGTAAACATTAGCCTGTGCCAAACTAAGGTAGAACTGTGAATATTCGCCTGTCCCAGACTATGATAGAGCCGTGAATATTGGCCTGTGCCACACTAAGAGAGAACTGTGAATATCATCCTGCATCGCATCCAGCGAGGATTGTGAATGTTGCCTTGAGTTGCATCTAGAGAGGACTGTGATCATTAACCTGTGCCACACTAAGGAACTGTAAATATTAGCCTGTGCCACACTAAGACAGAACTGTGAATATTAGCCTGCATTGCATCCAGCGAGGATTGTGAATGTTGCCTTGAGTCGTATCTAGAAGGGACTGTGATCATTAACCTGTGCCACACTGAGGAACTGTAAATATTAGCCTCTGCCACACTAAGACAGAACTGTAAATATTAGCCTGTGCCACAATAAAATACAACTGTGAATATTAGGCTGTCCCACACTAAAATAGAACTGTGAATATTAGGCTGTCCCACACTATGATAGAGCTGTGAATATTAGCCTGTGCCACACTAAAATAGAAGTGTGAATATTGGCCTGTGCCACACTAAGATAGAACTGTGAATATTAGCCTAGCCCACACTAAGACAGAACTGTGAATATTAGGCTGTCCCACACTAAAATAGAACTGTGAATATTAGGCTGTCCCACACTAAAATAGAACTGTGAATATTAGGCTGTCCCACACTAAAATAGAACTGTGAATATTGGCCTATGCTTCACTAAGAGAGAACTGTGAATATTAGCCTGTGCCACACTATCATAGAGCTGTGAATATTAGCCTGTGCCACACTAAAATAGAAGTGTGAATATTTCCCTGTGCCACACTAAGACAGAACTGTGAATATTAACCTGTGAAACACTAAGACAGAACTGTGAATATTGGCCTGCGTCACATCCAGAGAGGATTGTGAATGTTGCCTTAAATTGCAACTAGAGAGGACTGTGATCATTAACCTGTGCCACACTAAGGAACTGTAAATATTAGCCTGTGCCACACTAAAGTAGCACTGTGAATATTGGCCTATGCCTCACTAGGAGAGAACTGTGAATATTAGCCTATGCCACACTAAGACAGAACTGTGCATATTAGCCTATGCCACACTAAGACAGAACTGTAAATATTAGCCTATGCCACACTAAACAGAACTGTAAATATTAGCCTGTGCCAAACTAAGGTAGAACTGTGAATATTAGCCTGTGCCAAACTAAGGTAGAACTGTGAATATTAGCCTGTTCCATACTAAAATAGAACTGTGAATATTGGCCTATGCCTCACTAAGACAGAACTGTGCATATTAGCCTATGCCACACTAAACAGAACTGTAAATATTAGCCTGTGCCAAACTAAGGTAGAACTGTGAATATTAGCCTGTTCCATACTAAAATAGAACTGTGAATATTGGCCTATGCCTCACTAAGATAGAACTGTGCATATTAGCCTATTTCTCACTAAACAGAACTGTAAACATTAGCCTGTGCCAAACTAAGGTAGAACTGTGAATATTAGCCTGTCCCACACTATGATAGAGCTGTGAATCTTGGCCTGTGCCACACTAAGAGAGAACTGTGAATATCATCCTGCATCGCATCCAGCAAGGATTGTGAATGTTGCCTTGAGTTGCATCTAGAGAGGACTGTGATCATTAACCTGTGCCACACTAAGGAACTGTAAATATTAGCCTGTGCCACACTAAGATAGAACTGTGAATATTAGCCTGCATTGCATCCAGCGAGGATTGTGAATGTTGCCTTGAGTCGTATCTAGAAGGGACTGTGATCATTAACCTGTGCCACACTGAGGAACTGTAAATATTAGCCTCTGCCACACTAAGACAGAACTGTAAATATTAGCCTGTGCCACAATAAAATAGAACTGTGAATATTAGGATGTCTCACACTAAAATAGAACTGTGAATATTAGGCTGTCCCACACTATGATAGAGCTGTGAATATTAGCCTGTGCCACACTAAAATAGAAGTGTGAATATTGGCCTGTACCACACTAAGATAGAACTGTGAGTATTAGCCTAGCCCATTCTAAGACAGAACTGTGAATATTAGGCTGTCCGACACTAAAATAGAACTGTGAATATTAGGCTGTCCGACACTAAAATAGAACTGTGAATATTGGCCTATGCTTCACTAAGAGAGAACTGTGAATATTAGGCTGTCCCACACTATGATAGAGCTGTGAATATTAACCTGTGAAACACTAACACAGAACTGTGAATATTGGCCTGCGTCACATCCAGAGAGGATTGTGAATGTTGCCTTAAATTGCATCTAGAGAGGACTGTGATCATTAACCTGTGCCACACTAAGGAACTGTAAATATTAGCCTGTGCCACACTAAAGTAGAACTGTGAATATTGGCCTATGCCTCACTAAAAGAGAACTGTGAATATTAGCCTATGCCACACTAAGACAGAACTGTGCATATTAGCCTTTGCCACACTAAGACAGAACTGTAAATATTAGCCTGTGCCAAACTAAGGTAGAACTGTGAATATTAGCCTGTTCCATACTACAATAGAACTGTGAATATTGGCTTATGTCTCACTAAGACAGAACTGTGCATATTAGCCTATGCCACACTAAACAGAACTGTAAATATTAGCCTGTGCCAAACTAAGGTAGAACTGTGAATATTAGCCTGTCCCATACTAAAATAGAACTGTGAATATTGGCCTCTGCCTCACTAAGATAGAACTGTGCATATTAGCCTATGTCACACTAAACAGAACTGTAAACATTAGCCTGTGCCAAACTAAAATAGAACTGTGAATATTAGGCTGTCCCACACTATGATAGAGCTGTGAATATTAGGCTGTCCCACACTATGATAGAGCTGTGAATATTAGCCTGTGCCACACTAAATTAGAAGTGTGAATATTGGCCTGTCCACACTAAGATAGAACTGTGAATATTAGCCTAGCCCACACTAAGACAGAACTGTGAATATTAGGCTGTCCGACACTAAAATAGAACTGTGAATATTAGGCTGTCCCACACTAAAATAGAACTGTGAATATTAGGCTGTCCCACACTAAAATAGAACTGTGAATATTGGCCTATGCTTCACTAAGAGAGAACTGTGAATATTAGCCTGTGCCACACTATGGTAGAGCTGTGAATATTAGCCTGTGCCACACTAAAATAGAAGTGTGAATATTGCCCTGTGCCACACTAAGATAGAACTGTGAATATTAGCCTAGCCCACACTAAAACAGAACTGTGAATATTAACCTGTGAAACACTAAGACAGAACTGTGAATATTGGCCTGCGTCACATCCAGAGAGGATTGTGAATGTTGCCTTAAATTGCATCTAGAGAGGACTGTGATCATTAACCTGTGCCACACTAAGGAACTGTAAATATTAGCCTGTGCCACACTAAAGTAGATCTGTGAATATTGGCCTATGCCACACTAAGACAGAACTGTGCATATTAGCCTATGCCACACTAAGACAGAACTGTAAATATTAGCCTGTGCCAAACTAAGGTAGAACTGTGAATATTAGCCTGTTCCATACTAAAATAGAACTGTGAATATTGGCCTATGCCTCACTAAGACAGAACTGTGCATATTAGCCTATGCCACACTAAACAGAACTGTAAATATTAGCCTGTGCCAAACTAAGGTAGAACTGTGAATATTAGCCTGTCCCACACTATGATAGAGCTGTGAATATTGGCCTGTGCCACACTAAGAGAGAACTGTGAATATCATCCTGCATCGCATCCAGCGAGGATTGTGAATGTTGCCTTGAGTTGCATCTAGAGAGGACTGTGATCATTAACCTGTGCCACACTAAGGAACTGTAAATATTAGCCTGTGCCACACTAAAGTAGAACTGTGAATATTGGCCTATGCCATACTAAGACAGAAATGTGCATATTAGCCTATGCCACACTAAGACAGAACTGAAAATATTAGCCTGTGCCAAACTAAGGTAGAACTGTGAATATTAGCCGGTCCCACACTAAAATAGAACTGTGAATATTAGGCTGTCCCACACTAAAATAGAACTGTGAATATTGGCCTATGCTTCACTAAGAGAGAACTGTGAATATTAGCCTGTGCCACACTATGATAGAGCTGTGAATATTGGCCTGTGCCACACTAATATAGAACTGTGAATATTGGCCTATGCTTCACTAAGAGAGTACTGTGAATATTAGCCTGTGCCACACTATGATAGAGCTGTGAATGTTAGCCTGTGCCACACTAAAACAGAACTGTAAATATTAGCCTGTGCCACACTAAGGTAGATCTGTGAATATTAGCCTGTCCCACACTAAAATAGAACTGTGAATATTAGGCTGTCCCACACTAAAATAGAACTGTGAATATTGGCCTATGCTTCACTAAGAGAGAACTGTGAATATTGGCCTGTGCCACACTAAGATAGAACTGTGAATATTAGCCTGTCCCACACTAAGGTAGATCTGTGTATATTCAGCTGTCCCACACTAAAATAGAACTGTGAATATTGGCCTATGCTTCACTAAGAGAGAACGGTGAATATTAGCCTAGCCCACACTAAGGCAGAACTGTGAATATTAGCCTGTGCCACACTAAAACAGAACTGTAAATATTAGCCTGTGCCACACTAAGTTAGATCTGTGAATATTAGCCTGTCCCACACTATGATAGAGCTGTGAATATTAGCCTGTGCCACACTAAAATAGAAGTGTGAATATTGGCCTGTGCCACACTAAGATAGAGCTGTGAATATTAGCCTAGCCCACACTAAGACAGAACTGTGAATATTAGCCTGTTCCATACTACAATAGAACTGTGAATATTGGCTTATGTCTCACTAAGACATAACTGTGCATATTAGCCTATGCCACACTAAACAGAACTGTAAATATTAGCCTGTGCCAAACTAAGGTAGAACTGTGAATATTAGCCTGTCCCATACTAAAATTGAACTGTGAATATTGGCCTCTGCCTCACTAAGATAGAACTGTGCATATTAGCCTATGTCACACTAAACAGAACTGTAAACATTAGCCTGTGCCAAACTAAAATAGAACTGTGAATATTAGGCTGTCCCACACTATGATAGAGCTGTGAATATTAGGCTGTCCCACACTATGATAGAGCTGTGAATATTAGCCTGTGCCACACTAAATTAGAAGTGTGAATATTGGCCTGTCCACACTAAGATAGAACTGTGAATATTAGCCTAGCCCACACTAAGACAGAACTGTGAATATTAGGCTGTCCGACACTAAAATAGAACTGTGAATATTAGGCTGTCCCACACTAAAATAGAACTGTGAATATTAGGCTGTCCCACACTAAAATAGAACTGTGAATATTGGCCTATGCTTCACTAAGAGAGAACTGTGAATATTAGCCTGTGCCACACTATGGTAGAGCTGTGAATATTAGCCTGTGCCACACTAAAATAGAAGTGTGAATATTGCCCTGTGCCACACTAAGATAGAACTGTGAATATTAGCCTAGCCCACACTAAAACAGAACTGTGAATATTAACCTGTGAAACACTAAGACAGAACTGTGAATATTGGCCTGCGTCACATCCAGAGAGGATTGTGAATGTTGCCTTAAATTGCATCTAGAGAGGACTGTGATCAATTAACCTGTGCCACACTAAGGAACTGTAAATATTAGCCTGTGCCACACTAAAGTAGATCTGTGAATATTGGCCTATGCCACACTAAGACAGAACTGTGCATATTAGCCTATGCCACACTAAGACAGAACTGTAAATATTAGCCTGTGCCAAACTAAGGTAGAACTGTGAATATATTGCCTTGAGTCACATCTAGAGAGGACTGTGATCATTAACTTGCCCCACAATAAGACATAACTGTGATCATTAGCCCATGCCACACTAAAGTAGAACAGTGATAATTAGCCTCTGCCACACTAGGATAGAGCTGTGAATATTAGCATGTGCCACACTAATATAGAAATCTGAATATTAGCCTGTGCCACACTAAGAAAGAACTGTAAATATTAGCCTGTCCCACACTAAGGTAGATCTGTGAATATTCAGCTGTCCCACACTAAAATAGAACTGTGAATATTGGCCTATGCTTCACTAAGAGAGAACGGTGAATATTAGCCTAGCCCACACTAAAACAGAACTGTAAATATTAGCCTGTGCCACACTAAGTTAGATCTGTGAATATTAGCCTGTCCCACACTATGATAGAGCTGTGAATATTAGCCTGTGCCACACTAAAATAGAAGTGTGAATATTGGCCTCTGCCACACTAAGATAGAACTGTGAATATTAGCCTAGCCCACACTAAGACAGAACTGTGAATATTAACCTGTGACACAATAAGACAGAACGGTGAATATTGACCTGCGTTGCATCCAGAGAGGATTGTGAATGTTGCCTTAAATTGCATCTAGAGAGGACTGTGATCATTAACCTGTGCCACACTAAGGAACTGTAAATATTAGCCTGTGCCACACTAAAGTAGAACTGTGAATATTGGCCTATGCCTCACTAAGGTAGAACTGTGAATATTGGCCTGTGACACAATAAGACAGAACTGTGAATATTGGCCTGCGTTGCATCCAGAGAGGATTGTGAATGTTGCCTTGAGTCACATCGAGAGAGGACTGTGATCATTAACTTGCCCCACAATAAGACATAACTGTGATCATTAGCCCATGCCACACTAAAGTAGAACAGTGATAATTAGCCTCTGCCACACTAGGATAGAGCTGTGAATATTAGCCTGTGCCACACTAAGACAGAACTGTGAATATTAGCCTGTGCCATACTAAGACAGAACTGTAAATATTAGCCTGTGCCACACTAAGGTAGATCTGTGAATGTTAGCCTGTCCCACACTATGATAGAGCTGTGAATATTAGCCTGTGCCACACTAAAATAGAAGTGTGAATATTGGCCTGTGCCACACTAAGATAGAACTGTGAATATTAGCCTAGCCCACACTAAGACAGAACTGTGAATATTAACCTGTAACACAATAAGACAGAACTGTGAATATTGGCCTGCGTCGCATCCAGAGAGGATTGTGAATGTTGCCTTAAATTGCATCTAGAGAGGACTGTGACCATTAACCTGTGCCACACTAAGGAACTGTAAATATTAGCCTGTGCCACACTAAAGTAGAACTATGAATATTGACCTATGCCTCACTAAGGTAGAACTGTGAATATTGGCCTGTGACACAATAAGACAGAACTGCGAATATTGGCCTGCGTCGCATCCAGAGAGGATTGTGAATGTTGCCTTGAGTGGCATCTAAAGAGGACTGTGATCATTAACCTGCCCCACAATAAGACATAACTGTTATCATTAGCCTATGCCACAGTAAAGTAGAACAGTGATAATTAGCCCCTGCCACACTAGGATAGAGCTGTGAATATTAACATGTGCCACACTAATATAGAACTCTGAATATTAGCCTGTGCCACACTAAGACAGAACTGTGAATATCATTCTGCATCGCATCCAGCGAGGATTGTGAATGTTGCCTTGAGTCGCATCTAGAGAGGACTGTGATCATTAACCTGTGCCACACTAAAGAACTGTAAATATTAGCCTGTGCCACACTAAAGTAGAACTGTGAATATTAGCCTGTGCCACACTAAGGAACTGTAAATATTAGCCTGTCCACACAAAAGTAGAACTGTGAATATTGGCCTATGCCACACTAAGACAGAACTGTAAATATTAGCCTGTGCCAAACTAAGGTAGAACTGTGAATATTAGCCTGTCCCACACTAAAATAGAACTGTGAATATTAGCCTGTCCCACACTAAAATAGAACTGTGAATATTGCCCTATGCTTCACTAAGAAAGTACGGTGAATATTAGCCTGTGCCACACTATGATAGAGCTGTGAATATTAGCCTGTGCCACACTAAGACAGAACTGTAAATATTAGCATGTGCCACACTAAGGTAGATCTGTGAATATTAGCCTGTCCCACACTAAAATAGAACTGTGAATATTGGCCTATGCTTCACTAAGAGAGAACTGTGAATATTAGCCTGTGCCACACCATGATAGAGCTGTGAATATTGGCCTGTGCCACACTAAGATAGAACTGTGAATATTAGCCTGCATCGCATCCAGCGAGGTTTGCGAATGTTGCCTTGAGTCGCATCTAGAGGGGACTGTGATCATTAACCTGTGCCACACTAAGGAAATGTAAATATTAGCCTGTGCCACACTAAGGTAGATCTGTGAATATTAGCCTATCCCACACTAAAATAGAACTGTGAATATTAGGCTGTCCCACACTAAAATAGAACTGTGTGAATATTGGCCTATGCTTCACTAAGAGAGAACTGTGAATATTAGCCTAGCCCACACTATAACAGAACTGTGAAAATTAGCCTGTGCCACACTAAGACAGAACTGTAAATATTAGCCTGTGTCACACTAAGGTAGATCTGTGAATATTAGCCTAGCCCACACTAAGACAGAACTGTGAATATTACCTGTGACACAATAAGACAGAACTGTGAATATTGGCCTGCGTCGCATCCAGAGAGGATTGTGAATGTTGCCTTAAATTGCATCTAGAGATGACCGTGATCATTAACCTGTGCCACACTAAGGAACTGTAAATATTAGCCTGTGCCACACTAAGGAGCTGTAAATATTAGCCTGTGCCACACTAAAGTAGAACTGTGAATATTGGCCTATGCCTCACTAAGGTAGAACTGTGAATATTAGCCTGTGGCACACTAAAGTAGAACTGTGAATATTGGCCTATGACACACTAAGACAGAACTGTGCATATTAGCCTATGCTACACTAAGAAAGAACTGTAAATATTAGCCTGTGCCAAACTAAGGTAGAACTGTGAATATTAGCCTGTCCCACACTAAAATAGAACTGTGAATATTAGCCTGTCCCACACTAAAATAGAACTGTGAATATTGCCCTATGCTTCACTAAGAGAGAACTGTGAATATTAGCCTGTGCCACACTATGATAGAGCTGTGAATATTAGCCTGAGCCACACTAAAATAGAACTGTCAATATTGGCCTGTGCCACACTAAGATAGAACTGTTAATATTAGCCTGCACCACACTAAGACAGAACTGTGAATATTAGCCTGCATCACATCCAGCGAGGATTGTGAATGTTGCCTTGAGTCACATCTAGAAGGGAGTGTGATCATTAACCTGTGCCACACTAAGGAACTGTAAATATTAGCCTCTGCCACACTAAGACAGAACTGTAAATATTAGCCTGTGCCACACTAAAATAGAACTGTGAATATTAGGCTGTCCCACACTAAAATAGAACTGTGAATATTAGGCTGTCCCACACTAAAATAGAACTGTGAATATTGGCCTATGCTTCACTAAGAGAGAACTGTGAATATTAGCCGGTGCCACACTATGATAGAGCTGTGAATATTAGCCTATGCCACACTAAACAGAACTGTAAACATTAGCCTGTGCCAAACTAAGGTAGAACTGTGAATATTAGCCTGTCCCACACTATGATAGAGCTGTGAATATTGGCCTGTGCCACACTAAGAGAGAAGTGTGAATATCATCCTGCATCGCATCCAGCGAGGATTGTGAATGTTGCCTTGAGTCGCATCTAGAGAGGACTGTGATCATTAACCTGTGCCACACTAAGGAACTGTAAATATTAGCCTGTGCCACACTAAAGTAGATCTGTGAATATTGGCCTATGCCACACTAAGACAGAACTGTGCATATTAGCCTATGCCACACTAAGACAGATCTGTAAATATTAGCCTGTGCCAAACTAAGGTAGAACTGTGAATATTAGCCTGTTCCATACTAAAATAGAACTGTGAATATTGGCCTATGCCTCACTAAGACAGAACTGTGCATATTAGCCTATGCCACACTAAACAGAACTGTAAATATTAGCCTGTGCCAAACTAAGGTAGAACTGTGAATATTAGCCTGTTCCATACTAAAATAGAACTGTGAATATTGGCCTATGCCTCACTAAGATAGAACTGTGCATATTAGCCCATGTCTCACTAAACAGAACTGTAAACATTAGCCTGTGCCAAACTAAGGTAGAACTGTGAATATTAGCCTGTCCCACACTATGATAGAGCTGTGAATATTGGCCTGTGCCACACTAAGAGAGAACTGTGAATATCATCCTGCATCGCATCCAGCGAGGATTGTGAATGTTGCCTTGAGTTGCATCTAGAGAGGACTGTGATCATTAACCTGTGCCACACTAAGGAACTGTAAATATTAGCCTGTGCCACACTAAAGTAGAACTGTGAATATTGGCCTATGCCATACTAAGACAGAAATGTGCATATTAGCCTATGCCACACTAAGACAGAACTGTAAATATTAGCCTGTGCCAAACTAAGGTAGAACTGTGAATATTAGCCGGTCCCATACTAAAATAGAACTGTGAATATTGCCTATGCTTCACTAAGAGAGTACTGTGAATATTAGCCTGTGCCACACTATGATAGATCTGTGAATGTTAGCCTGTGCCACTCTAAGACAGAACTGTAAATATTAGCCTGTGCCACACTAAGGTAGATCTGTGAATATTAGGCTGTCCCACACTAAAATAGAACTGTGAATATTGGCCTATGCTTCACTAAGAGAGAACTGTGAATATTAGCCTGTGTCACACTATGATAGAGCTGTGAATATTGGCCTGTGCCACACTAAGATAGAACTGTGAATATTAGCCTGCATCGCATCCAGCGAGCATTGTGCATTTTGCGTTGAGTCGCATATAGAGGGGACTGTGATCATTAACCTGTGCCACACTAAGGAAATGTAAATATTAGCCTGTGCCACACTAAGAAAGAACTGTAAATATTAGCCTGTCCCACACTAAGGTAGATCTGTGAATATTAAGCGGTCCCACACTAAAATAGAACTGTGAATATTGGCCTATGCTTCACTAAGAGAGAACGGTGAATATTAGCCTAGCCCACACTAAGGCAGAACTGTGAATATTAGCCTGTGCCACACTAAAACAGAACTGTAAATATTAGCCTGTGCCACACTAAGTTAGATCTGTGAATATTAGCCTGTCCCACACTATGATAGAGCTGTGAATATTAGCCTGTGCCACACTAAAATAGAAGTGTGAATATTGGCCTGTGCCACACTAAGATAGAACTGTGAATATTAGCCTAGCCCACACTAAGACAGAACTGTGAATATTAACCTGTGAAACACTAAGACAGAACTGTGAATATTGGCCTGCGTCACATCCAGAGAGGATTGTGAATGTTGCCTTAAATTGCATCTAGAGAGGACTGTGATCATTAACCTGTGCCACACTAAGGAACTGTAAATATTAGCCTGTGCCACACTAAAGTAGAACTGTGAATATTGGCCTATCCCTCACTAAGAGAGAACTGTGAATATTAGCCTATGCCACACTAAGACAGACCTGTGCATATTAGCCTATGCCACACTAAGACAGAACTGTAAATATTAGCCTGTGCCAAACTAAGGTAGAACTGTGAATATTAGCCTGTTCCATACTAAAATAGAACTGTGAATATTGGCCTATGCCTCACTAAGACAGAACTGTGCATATTAGCCTATGCCACACTAAACAGAACTGTAAATATTAGCCTGTGCCAAACTAAGGTAGAACTGTGAATATTAGCCTGTTCCATACTAAAATAGAACTGTGAATATTGGCCTATGCCTCACTAAGATAGAACTGTGCATATTAGCCTATGTCACACTAAACAGAAGTGTAAACATTAGCCTGTGCCAAACTAAGGTAGAACTGTGAATATTAGCCTGTCCCAGACTATGATAGAGCTGTGAATATTGGCCTGTGCCACACTAAGAGAGAACTGTGAATATCATCCTGCATCGCATCCAGCGAGGATTGTGAATGTTGCCTTGAGTTGCATCTAGAGAGGACTGTGATCATTAACCTGTGCCACACTAAGGAACTGTAAATATTAGCCTGTGCCACACTAAAACAGAACTGTGAATATTAGCCTGCATTGCATCCAGCGAGGATTGTGAATGTTGCCTTGAGTCGTATCTAGAAGGGACTGTAATCATTAACCTGTGCCACTCTGAGGAACTGTAAATATTAGCCTCTGCCACACTAAGACAGAACTGTAAATATTAGCCTGTGCCACAATAAAATAGAACTGTGAATATTAGGCTGTCCCACAATAAAATAGAACTGTGAATATTAGGCTGTCCCACACTATGATAGAGCTGTGAATATTAGCCTGTGCCACACTAAAATAGAAGTGTGAATATTGGCCTGTGCCACACTAAGATAGAACTGTGAATATTAGCCTAGCCCACACTAAGACAGAACTGTGAATATTAGGCTGTCTGACACTAAAATAGAACTGTGAATATTAGGCTGTCCCACACTAAAATAGAACTGTGAATATTAGGCTGTCCCACACTAAAATAGAACTGTGAATATTGGCCTATGCTTCACTAAGAGAGAACTGTGAATATTAGCCTGTGCCACACTATGATAGAGCTGTGAATATTAGCCTGTGCCACACTAAAATAGAAGTGTGAATATTGCCCTGTGCCACACTAAGATAGAACTGTGAATATTAGCCTAGCCCACACTAAGACAGAACTGTGAATATTAACCTGTGAAACACTAAGACAGAACTGTGAATATTGGCCTGCGTCACATCCAGAGAGGATTGTGAATGTTGCCTTAAATTGCATCTAGAGAGGACTGTGATCATTAACCTGTGCCACACTAAGGAACTGTAAATATTAGCCTGTGCCACACTAAAGTAGAACTGTGAATATTGGCCTATGCCTCACTAAGAGAGAACTGTGAATATAGGCCTGTGACACAATAAGACAGAACTGTGAATATTGGCCTGCGTTGCATCCAGAGAGGATTGTGAATGTTGCCTTGAGTCACATCTAGAGAGGACTGTGATCATTAACTTGCCCCACAATAAGACATAACTGTGATCATTAGCCCATGCCACACTAAAGTAGAACAGTGATAATTAGCCTCTGCCACACTAGGATAGAGCTGTGAATATTAGCATGTGCCACACTAATATAGAAATCTGAATATTAGCCTGTGCCACACTAAGAAAGAACTGTAAATATTAGCCTGTCCCACACTAAGGTAGATCTGTGAATATTCAGCTGTCCCACACTAAAATAGAACTGTGAATATTGGCCTATGCTTCACTAAGAGAGAACGGTGAATATTAGCCTAGCCCACACTAAAACAGAACTGTAAATATTAGCCTGTGCCACACTAAGTTAGATCTGTGAATATTAGCCTGTCCCACACTATGATAGAGCTGTGAATATTAGCCTGTGCCACACTAAAATAGAAGTGTGAATATTGGCCTCTGCCACACGAAGATAGAACTGTGAATATTAGCCTAGCCCACACTAAGACAGAACTGTGAATATTAACCTGTGACACAATAAGACAGAACGGTGAATATTGACCTGCGTTGCATCCAGAGAGGATTGTGAATGTTGCCTTAAATTGCATCTAGAGAGGACTGTGATCATTAACCTGTGCCACACTAAGGAACTGTAAATATTAGCCTGTGCCACACTAAAGTAGAACTGTGAATATTGGCCTATGCCTCACTAAGAGAGAACTGTGAATATTAGCCTATGCCACACTAAGACATAACTGTGAATATTAGCCTATGCCACACTAAGGTAGAACTGTGAATATTAGCCTAGCCCACACTAAGACAGAACTGTGAATATTAACCTGTGACACAATAAGACAGAACGGTGAATATTGACCTGCGTTGCATCCAGAGAGGATTGTGAATGTTGCCTTAAATTGCATCTAGAGAGGACTGTGATCATTAACCTGTGCCACACTAAGGAACTGTAAATATTAGCCTGTGCCACACTAAAGTAGAACTGTGAATATTGGCCTATGCCTCACTAAGGTAGAACTGTGAATATTGGCCTGTGACACAATAAGACAGAACTGTGAATATTGGCCTGCGTTGCATCCAGAGAGGATTGTGAATGTTGCCTTGAGTCACATCTAGAGAGGACTGTGATCATTAACTTGCCCCACAATAAGACATAACTGTGATCATTAGCCCATGCCACACTAAAGTAGAACAGTGATAATTAGCCTCTGCCACACTAGGATAGAGCTGTGAATATTAGCATGTGCCACACTAATATAGAAATCTGAATATTAGCCTGTTCCATACTAAAATAGAACTGTGAATATTGGCCTATGCCTCACTAAGAGAGAACTGTGAATATCATTCTGCATCGCATCCAGCGAGGATTGTGAATGTTGCCTTGAGTCGCATGTAGAGAGGACTGTGATCATTAACCTGTGCCACACTAAGGAACTGTAAATATTAGCTTGTGCCACACTAAAGTAGAACTGTGAATATTAGCCTGTGCCACACTAAGACAGAACTGTAAATATTAGCCTGTGCCACACTAAGGTAGATCTGTGAATATTAGCCTGTCCCACACTAAAATAGAACTGTGAATATTAGGCTGTCCCACACTAAAATAGAACTGTGAATATTGGCCTATGCTTCACTAAGAGAGAACTGTGAATATTAGCCTGTGCCACACTATGATAGAGCTGTGAATATTGGCCTGTGCCACACTAATATAGAACTGTGAATATTAGCCTGCATCGCATCCAGCGAGGATTGTGAATGTTGCCTTGAGTCGCTTCTAGAGGGGACTGTGATCATTAACCTGTGCCACACCAAGGAAATGTAAATATTAGCCTGTGCCACACTAAGAAAGTACTGTAAATATTAGCCTGTGCCACACTAAGGTAGATCTGTGAATATTAGCCTGTCCCACACTAAAATAGAACTGTGAATATTAGGCTGTCCCACACTAAAATAGAACTGTGAATATTGGCCTATGCTTCACTAAGAGAGAACTGTGAATATTAGCCTAGCCCACACTAAGACAGAACTGTGAATATTAGCCTGTGCCATACTAAGACAGAACTGTAAATATTAGCCTGTGCCACACTAAGGTAGATCTGTGAATGTTAGCCTGTCCCACACTATGATAGAGCTGTGAATATTAGCCTGTGCCACACTAAAATAGAAGTGTGAATATTGGCCTGTGCCACACTAAGATAGAACTGTGAATATTAGCCTAGCCCACACTAAGACAGAACTGTGAATATTAACCTGTAACACAATAAGACAGAACTGTGAATATTGGCCTGCGTCGCATCCAGAGAGGATTGTGAATGTTGCCTTAAATTGCATCTAGAGAGGACTGTGACCATTAACCTGTGCCACACTAAGGAACTGTAAATATTAGCCTGTGCCACACTAAAGTAGAACTATGAATATTGACCTATGCCTCACTAAGGTAGAACTGTGAATATTGGCCTGTGACACAATAAGACAGAACTGCGAATATTGGCCTGCGTCGCATCCAGAGAGGATTGTGAATGTTGCCTTGAGTGGCATCTAAAGAGGACTGTGATCATTAACCTGCCCCACAATAAGACATAACTGTTATCATTAGCCTATGCCCCAGTAAAGTAGAACAGTGATAATTAGCCCCTGCCACACTAGGATAGAGCTGTGAATATTAACATGTGCCACACTAATATAGAACTCTGAATATTAGCCTGTGCCACACTAAGACAGAACTGTGAATATCATTCTGCATCGCATCCAGCGAGGATTGTGAATGTTGCCTTGAGTCGCATCTAGAGAGGACTGTGATCATTAACCTGTGCCACACTAAAGAACTGTAAATATTAGCCTGTGCCACACTAAAGTAGAACTGTGAATATTAGCCTGTGCCACACTAAGGAACTGTAAATATTAGCCTGTCCACACAAAAGTAGAACTGTGAATATTGGCCTATGCCACACTAAGACAGAACTGTGCATATTAGCCTATGCCACACTAAGACAGAACTGTAAATATTAGCCTGTGCCAAACTAAGGTAGAACTGTGAATATTAGCCTGTCCCACACTAAAATAGAACTGCGAATATTAGCCTGTCCCACACTAAAATAGAACTGTGAATATTGCCCTATGCTTCACTAAGAAAGTACTGTGAATATTAGCCTGTGCCACACTATGATAGAGCTGTGAATATTAGCCTGTGCCACACTAAGACAGAACTGTAAATATTAGCATGTGCCACACTAAGGTAGATCTGTGAATATTAGCCTGTCCCACACTAAAATAGAACTGTGAATATTGGCCTATGCTTCACTAAGAGAGAACTGTGAATATTAGCCTGTGCCACACTATGATAGAGCTGTGAATATTGGCCTGTGCCACACTAAGATAGAACTGTGAATATTAGCCTGCATCGCATCCAGCGAGGTTTGCGAATGTTGCCTTGAGTCGCATCTAGAGGGGACTGTGATCATTAACCTGTGCCACACTAAGGAAATGTAAATATTAGCCTGTGCCACACTAAGGTAGATCTGTGAATATTAGCCTATCCCACACTAAAATAGAACTGTGAATATTAGGCTGTCCCACACTAAAATAGAACTGTGTGAATATTGGCCTATGCTTCACTAAGAGAGAACTGTGAATATTAGCCTAGCCCACACTATAACAGAACTGTGAAAATTAGCCTGTGCCACACTAAGACAGAACTGTAAATATTAGCCTGTGTCACACTAAGGTAGATCTGTGAATATTAGCCTAGCCCACACTAAGACAGAACTGTGAATATTACCTGTGACACAATAAGACAGAATTGTGAATATTGGCCTGCGTCGCATCCAGAGAGGATTGTGAATGTTGCCTTAAATTGCATCTAGAGATGACCGTGATCATTAACCTGTGCCACACTAAGGAACTGTAAATATTAGCCTGTGCCACACTAAGGAGCTGTAAATATTAGCCTGTGCCACACTAAAGTAGAACTGTGAATATTGGCCTATGCCTCACTAAGGTAGAACTGTGAATATTAGCCTGTGGCACACTAAAGTAGAACTGTGAATATTGGCCTATGACACACTAAGACAGAACTGTGCATATTAGCCTATGCTACACTAAGAAAGAACTGTAAATATTAGCCTGTGCCAAACTAAGGAAGAACTGTGAATATTAGCCTGTCCCACACTAAAATAGAACTGTGAATATTAGCCTGTCCCACACTAAAATAGAACTGTGAATATTGCCCTATGCTTCACTAAGAGAGAACTGTGAATATTAGCCTGTGCCACACTATGATAGAGCTGTGAATATTAGCCTGAGCCACACTAAAATAGAACTGTCAATATTGGCCTGTGCCACACTAAGATAGAACTGTTAATATTAGCCTGCACCACACTAAGACAGAACTGTGAATATTAGCCTGCATCACATCCAGCGAGGATTGTGAATGTTGCCTTGAGTCACATCTAGAAGGGAGTGTGATCATTAACCTGTGCCACACTAAGGAACTGTAAATATTAGCCTCTGCCACACTAAGACAGAACTGTAAATATTAGCCTGTGCCACACTAAAATAGAACTGTGAATATTAGGCTGTCCCACACTAAAATAGAACTGTGAATATTAGGCTGTCCCACACTAAAATAGAACTGTGAATATTGGCCTATGCTTCACTAAGAGAGAACTGTGAATATTAGCCGGTGCCACACTATGATAGAGCTGTGAATATTAGCCTATGCCACACTAAACAGAACTGTAAACATTAGCCTGTGCCAAACTAAGGTAGAACTGTGAATATTAGCCTGTCCCACACTATGATAGAGCTGTGAATATTGGCCTGTGCCACACTAAGAGAGAAGTGTGAATATCATCCTGCATCGCATCCAGTGAGGATTGTGAATGTTGCCTTGAGTCGCATCTAGAGAGGACTGTGATCATTAACCTGTGCCACACTAAGGAACTGTAAATATTAGCCTGTGCCACACTAAAGTAGATCTGTGAATACTGGCCTATGCCACACTAAGACAGAACTGTGCATATTAGCCTATGCCACACTAAGACAGATCTGTAAATATTAGCCTGTGCCAAACTAAGGTAGAACTGTGAATATTAGCCTGTTCCATACTAAAATAGAACTGTGAATATTGGCCTATGCCTCACTAAGACAGAACTGTGCATATTAGCCTATGCCACACTAAACAGAACTGTAAATATGAGCCTGTGCCAAACTAAGGTAGAACTGTGAATATTAGCCTGTTCCATACTAAAATAGAACTGTGAATATTGGCCTATGCCTCACTAAGATAGAACTGTGCATATTAGCCTATGTCTCACTAAACAGAACTGTAAACATTAGCCTGTGCCAAACTAAGGTAGAACTGTGAATATTAGCCTGTCCCACACTATGATAGAGCTGTGAATATTGGCCTGTGCCACACTAAGAGAGAACTGTGAATATCATCCTGCATCGCATCCAGCGAGGATTGTGAATGTTGCCTTGAGTTGCAACATTCCTAGAGAGGACTGTGATCATTAACCTGTGCCACACTAAGGAACTGTAAATATTAGCCTGTGCCACACTAAAGTAGAACTGTGAATATTGGCCTATGCCATACTAAGACAGAAATGTGCATATTAGCCTATGCCACACTAAGACAGAACTGTAAATATTAGCCTGTGCCAAACTAAGGTAGAACTGTGAATATTAGCCGGTCCCATACTAAAATAGAACTGTGAATATTGCCTATGCTTCACTAAGAGAGTACTGTGAATATTAGCCTGTGCCACACTATGATAGAGCTGTGAATGTTAGCCTGTGCCACACTAAGACAGAACTGTAAATATTAGCCTGTGCCACACTAAGGTAGATCTGTGAATATTAGCCTGTCCCACACTAAAATAGAACTGTGAATATTAGGCTGTCCCACACTAAAATAGAACTGTGAATATTGGCCTATGCTTCACTAAGAGAGAACTGTGAATATTAGCCTGTGTCACACTATGATAGAGCTGTGAATATTGGCCTGTGCCACACTAAGATAGAACTGTGAATATTAGCCTGCATCGCATCCAGCGAGCATTGTGCATTTTGCGTTGAGTCGCATATAGAGGGGACTGTGATCATTAACCTGTGCCACACTAAGGAAATGTAAATATTAGCCTGTGCCACACTAAGAAAGAACTGTAAATATTAGCCTGTCCCACACTAAGGTAGATCTGTGAATATTAAGCGGTCCCACACTAAAATAGAACTGTGAATATTGGCCTATGCTTCACTAAGAGAGAACGGTGAATATTAGCCTAGCCCACACTAAGGCAGAACTGTGAATATTAGCCTGTGCCACACTAAAACAGAACTGTAAATATTAGCCTGTGCCACACTAAGTTAGATCTGTGAATATTAGCCTGTCCCACACTATGATAGAGCTGTGAATATTAGCCTGTGCCACACTAAAATAGAAGTGTGAATATTTGCCTGTGCCACACTAAGATAGAACTGTGAATATTAGCCTAGCCCACACTAAGACAGAACTGTGAATATTAACCTGTGAAACACTAAGACAGAACTGTGAATATTGGCCTGCGTCACATCCAGAGAGGATTGTGAATGTTGCCTTAAATTGCATCTAGAGAGGACTGTGATCATTAACCTGTGCCACACTAAGACAGAACTGTAAATATTAGCCTGTGCCACAATAAAATAGAACTGTGAATATTAGGCTGTCCCACAATAAAATAGAACTGTGAATATTAGGCTGTCCCACACTATGATAGAGCTGTGAATATTAGCCTGTGCCACACTAAAATAGAAGTGTGAATATTGGCCTGTGCCACACTAAGATAGAACTGTGAATATTAGCCTAGCCCACACTAAGACAGAACTGTGAATATTAGGCTGTCTGACACTAAAATAGAACTGTGAATATTAGGCTGTCCCACACTAAAATAGAACTGTGAATATTAGGCTGTCCCACACTAAAATAGAACTGTGAATATTGGCCTATGCTTCACTAAGAGAGAACTGTGAATATTAGCCTGTGCCACACTATGATAGAGCTGTGAATATTAGCCTGTGCCACACTAAAATAGAAGTGTGAATATTGCCCTGTGCCACACTAAGATAGAACTGTGAATATTAGCCTAGCCCACACTAAGACAGAACTGTGAATATTAACCTGTGAAACACTAAGACAGAACTGTGAATATTGGCCTGCGTCACATCCAGAGAGGATTGTGAATGTTGCCTTAAATTGCATCTAGAGAGGACTGTGATCATTAACCTGTGCCACACTAAGGAACTGTAAATATTAGCCTGTGCCACACTAAAGTAGAACTGTGAATATTGGCCTATGCCTCACTAAGAGAGAACTGTGAATATTAGCCTATGCCACACTAAGACATAACTGTGAATATTAGCCTATGCCACACTAAGGTAGAACTGTGAATACTAGCCTGTAGCACACTAAGGTAGAACTGTGAATATTAACCTGTCCCACACTAAAATAGAACTGTGAATATTGGCCTATGGCTCACTAAGAGAGAACAGTGATTATTAGCCTGTGCCACACTAGGATAGAGCTGTGAATATTGGCCTTCGTCACACTAAGATAGAAGTATGAATATTAGCCTAGCCCACACTAAGACAGAACTGTGAATATTAACCTGTGACACAATAAGACAGAACTGTGAATATTAGCCTGTGCCAAACTAAGGTAGAACTGTGAATATTGGCCTATGCCTCACTAAAATAGAACTGGGAATATTAGCCTATGTCATACTAGGATAAAGATGTGAATATTAGCCTGCCCACACTAAGAGAGAACTGCGAATATTAGCCTGCATTGCACCCAGAGAGGATTTTGAATATTACCTTGAGCCACACCTAGAGAGTACTGTGAATATTAGCCTGTACAGCACTAGATAGAACTGCGAATATTAGCCTGCACTGCATCCAGAGAGGATTGTGAATATTACCTTGAGCCACACCTAGAGAGTACTCTGAATATTAGCCTGTCCCACACTAAGATAGAACTGCGAATATTAGCCTGCATTGCATCCAGAGAGGATTGTGAATGTTACCTTGAGTCACACCTAGAGAGGACTATGATTATTGACCTGTGCCACACTAGATAGAACTGTGAATATTAGCGTGCACTGCATCCAGAGAGGATTGTGAATGTTACCTTGAGTCACACCTAGAGAGGACTATGATTATTGACCTGTGCCACACTAGATAGAACTGTGAATCCTGCGTCACATCCAGAGAGGATTGTGAAAATTAACTTTGAGTCACATGTAGAGAGGACTGTGATCATTAACCTGTGCCACACTAAGGAACTGTAAATATTAGCCTCTGCCACACTAAAGTAGATCTGTGAATATTGGCCTATGCCTCACTAAGAGAGAACTGTGCATATTAGCCTATGCCACACTAAGACAGAAATGTGAATATTCGCCTGTGCCAAACTAAGGTAGAACTGTGAATATTAGCCCGTTCCATACTAAAATAGAACTGTGAATATTGGCCTATGCCTCACTAAGACAGAACTGTGCAAATTAGCCTATGCCACACTAAACAGAACTGTAAATATTAGCCTCTGACAAACTAAGGTAGAACTGTGAATATTAGCCTGTTCCATACTAAAATAGAACTGTGAATATTGGCCTATGCCTCACTAAGATAGAACTGTGCATATTAGCCTATGTCACACTAAACAGAACTGTAAACATTAGCCTGTGCCAAACTAAGGTAGAACTGTGAATATTAGCCTGTCCCACACTATGATAGAGCCGTGAATATTGGCCTGTGCCACACTAAAATAGAAGTGTGAATATTGGCCTGTGCCACACTAAGATAGAACTGTTAATATTAGCCTGCACCACACTAAGACAGAACTGTGAATATTAGCCTGCATCACATCCAGCGAGGATTGTGAATGTTGCCTTGAGTCACATCTAGAAGGGAGTGTGATCATTAACCTGTGCCACACTAAGGAACTGTAAATATTAGCCTCTGCCACACTAAGACAGAACTGTAAATATTAGCCTGTGCCACACTAAAATAGAACTGTGACTATTAGGCTGTCCCACACTAAAATAGAACTGTGAATATTGGCCTATGCTTCACTAAGAGAGAACTGTGAATATTAGCCGGTGCCACACTATGATAGAGCTGTGAATATTAGCCTATGCCACACTAAACAGAACTGTAAACATTAGCCTGTGCCAAACTAAGGTAGAACTGTGAATATTAGCCTGTCCCACACTATGATAGAGCTGTGAATATTGGCCTGTGCCACACTAAGAGAGAAGTGTGAATATCATCCTGCATCGCATCCAGCGAGGATTGTGAATGTTGCCTTGAGTCGCATCTAGAGAGGACTGTGATCATTAACCTGTGCCACACTAAGGAACTGTAAATATTAGCCTGTGCCACACTAAAGTAGATCTGTGAATATTGGCCTATGCCACACTAAGACAGAACTGTGCATATTAGCCTATGCCACACTAAGACAGATCTGTAAATATTAGCCTGTGCCAAACTAAGGTAGAACTGTGAATATTAGCCTGTTCCATACTAAAATAGAACTGTGAATATTGGCCTATGCCTCACTAAGACAGAACTGTGCATATTAGCCTATGCCACACTAAACAGAACTGTAAATATTAGCCTGTGCCAAACTAAGGTAGAACTGTGAATATTAGCCTGTTCCATACTAAAATAGAACTGTGAATATTGGCCTATGCCTCACTAAGATAGAACTGTGCATATTAGCCTATGTCTCACTAAACAGAACTGTAAACATTAGCCTGTGCCAAACTAAGGTAGAACTGTGAATATTAGCCTGTCCCACACTATGATAGAGCTGTGAATATTGGCCTGTGCCACACTAAGAGAGAACTGTGAATATCATCCTGCATCGCATCCAGCGAGGATTGTGAATGTTGCCTTGAGTTGCATCTAGAGAGGACTGTGATCATTAACCTGTGCCACACTAAGGAACTGTAAATATTAGCCTGTGCCACACTAAAGTAGAACTGTGAATATTGGCCTATGCCATACTAAGACAGAAATGTGCATATTAGCCTATGCCACACTAAGACAGAACTGTAAATATTAGCCTGTGCCAAACTAAGGTAGAACTGTGAATATTAGCCGGTCCCATACTAAAATAGAACTGTGAATATTGCCTATGCTTCACTAAGAGAGTACTGTGAATATTAGCCTGTGCCACACTATGATAGAGCTGTGAATGTTAGCCTGTGCCACACTAAGACAGAACTGTAAATATTAGCCTGTGCCACACTAAGGTAGATCTGTGAATATTAGCCTGTCCCACACTAAAATAGAACTGCGAATATTAGGCTGTCCCACACTAAAATAGAACTGTGAATATTGGCCTATGCTTCACTAAGAGAGAACTGTGAATATTAGCCTGTGTCACACTATGATAGAGCTGTGAATATTGGCCTGTGCCACACTAAGATAGAACTGTGAATATTAGCCTGCATCGCATCCAGCGAGCATTGTGCATTTTGCGTTGAGTCGCATATAGAGGGGACTGTGATCATTAACCTGTGCCACACTAAGGAAATGTAAATATTAGCCTGTGCCACACTAAGAAAGAACTGTAAATATTAGCCTGTCCCACACTAAGGTAGATCTGTGAATATTAAGCGGTCCCACACTAAAATAGAACTGTGAATATTGGCCTATGCTTCACTAAGAGAGAACGGTGAATATTAGCCTAGCCCACACTAAGGCAGAACTGTGAATATTAGCCTGTGCCACACTAAAACAGAACTGTAAATATTAGCCTGTGCCACACTAAGTTAGATCTGTGAATATTAGCCTGTCCCACACTATGATAGAGCTGTGAATATTAGCCTGTGCCACACTAAAATAGAAGTGTGAATATTGGCCTGTGCCACACTAAGATAGAACTGTGAATATTAGCCTAGCCCACACTAAGACAGAACTGTGAATATTAACCTGTGAAACACTAAGACAGAACTGTGAATATTGGCCTGCGTCACATCCAGAGAGGATTGTGAATGTTGCCTTAAATTGCATCTAGAGAGGACTGTGATCATTAACCTGTGCCACACTAAGGAACTGTGAATATTAGCCTGTTCCATACTAAAATAGAACTGTGAATATTGGCCTATGCCTCACTAAGATAGAACTGTGCATATTAGCCTATGTCACACTAAACAGAAGTGTAAACATTAGCCTGTGCCAAACTAAGGTAGAACTGTGAATATTAGCCTGTCCCAGACTATGATAGAGCTGTGAATATTGGCCTGTGCCACACTAAGAGAGAACTGTGAATATCATCCTGCATCGCATCCAGCGAGGATTGTGAATGTTGCCTTGAGTTGCATCTAGAGAGGACTGTGATCATTAACCTGTGCCACACTAAGGAACTGTAAATATTAGCCTGTGCCACACTAAAACAGAACTGTGAATATTAGCCTGCATTGCATCCAGCGAGGATTGTGAATGTTGCCTTGAGTCGTATCTAGAAGGGACTGTAATCATTAACCTGTGCCACTCTGAGGAACTGTAAATATTAGCCTCTGCCACACTAAGACAGAACTGTAAATATTAGCCTGTGCCACAATAAAATAGAACTGTGAATATTAGGCTGTCCCACAATAAAATAGAACTGTGAATATTAGGCTGTCCCACACTATGATAGAGCTGTGAATATTAGCCTGTGCCACACTAAAATAGAAGTGTGAATATTGGCCTGTGCCACACTAAGATAGAACTGTGAATATTAGCCTAGCCCACACTAAGACAGAACTGTGAATATTAGGCTGTCTGACACTAAAATAGAACTGTGAATATTAGGCTGTCCCACACTAAAATAGAACTGTGAATATTAGGCTGTCCCACACTAAAATAGAACTGTGAATATTGGCCTATGCTTCACTAAGAGAGAACTGTGAATATTAGCCTGTGCCACACTATGATAGAGCTGTGAATATTAGCCTGTGCCACACTAAAATAGAAGTGTGAATATTGCCCTGTGCCACACTAAAATAGAAGTGTGAATATTGCCCTGTGCCACACTAAGATAGAACTGTGAATATTAGCCTAGCCCACACTAAGACAGAACTGTGAATATTAACCTGTGAAACACTAAGACAGAACTGTGAATATTGGCCTGCGTCACATCCAGAGAGGATTGTGAATGTTGCCTTAAATTGCATCTAGAGAGGACTGTGATCATTAACCTGTGCCACACTAAGGAACTGTAAATATTAGCCTGTGCCACACTAAAGTAGAACTGTGAATATTGGCCTATGCCTCACTAAGAGAGAACTGTGAATATTAGCCTATGCCACACTAAGACATAACTGTGAATATTAGCCTATGCCACACTAAGGTAGAACTGTGAATACTAGCCTGTAGCACACTAAGGTAGAACTGTGAATATTAACCTGTCCCACACTAAAATAGAACTGTGAATATTGGCCTATGGCTCACTAAGAGAGAACAGTGATTATTAGCCTGTGCCACACTAGGATAGAGCTGTGAATATTGGCCTTCGTCACACTAAGATAGAAGTATGAATATTAGCCTAGCCCACACTAAGACAGAACTGTGAATATTAACCTGTGACACAATAAGACAGAACTGTGAATATTAGCCTGTGCCAAACTAAGGTAGAACTGTGAATATTGGCCTATGCCTCACTAAAATAGAACTGGGAATATTAGCCTATGTCATACTAGGATAAAGATGTGAATATTAGCCTGCCCACACTAAGAGAGAACTGCGAATATTAGCCTGCATTGCACCCAGAGAGGATTTTGAATATTACCTTGAGCCACACCTAGAGAGTACTGTGAATATTAGCCTGTACAGCACTAGATAGAACTGCGAATATTAGCCTGCACTGCATCCAGAGAGGATTGTGAATATTACCTTGAGCCACACCTAGAGAGTACTCTGAATATTAGCCTGTCCCACACTAAGATAGAACTGCGAATATTAGCCTGCATTGCATCCAGAGAGGATTGTGAATGTTACCTTGAGTCACACCTAGAGAGGACTATGATTATTGACCTGTGCCACACTAGATAGAACTGTGAATATTAGCGTGCACTGCATCCAGAGAGGATTGTGAATGTTACCTTGAGTCACACCTAGAGAGGACTATGATTATTGACCTGTGCCACACTAGATAGAACTGTGAATCCTGCGTCACATCCAGAGAGGATTGTGAAAATTAACTTTGAGTCACATGTAGAGAGGACTGTGATCATTAACCTGTGCCACACTAAGGAACTGTAAATATTAGCCTGTGCCACACTAAAGTAGATCTGTGAATATTGGCCTATGCCTCACTAAGAGAGAACTGTGCATATTAGCCTATGCCACACTAAGACAGAAATGTGAATATTCGCCTGTGCCAAACTAAGGTAGAACTGTGAATATTAGCCTGTTCCATACTAAAATAGAACTGTGAATATTGGCCTATGCCTCACTAAGACAGAACTGTGCATATTAGCCTATGCCACACTAAACAGAACTGTAAATATTAGCCTCTGACAAACTAAGGTAGAACTGTGAATATTAGCCTGTTCCATACTAAAATAGAACTGTGAATATTGGCCTATGCCTCACTAAGATAGAACTGTGCATATTAGCCTATGTCACACTAAACAGAACTGTAAACATTAGCCTGTGCCAAACTAAGGTAGAACTGTGAATATTAGCCTGTCCCACACTATGATAGAGCCGTGAATATTGGCCTGTGCCACACTAAAATAGAAGTGTGAATATTGGCCTGTGCCACACTAAGATAGAACTGTGAATATTAGCCTAGCCCACACTAAGACAGAACTGTGAATATTAACCTGTGACACAATAAGACAGAACAGTGAATATTGACCTGCGTTGCATCCAGAGAGGATTGTGAATGTTGCCTTAAAGTGCATCTAGAGAGGACTGTGATCATTAACCTGTGCCACACTAAGGAACTGTAAATATTAGCCTGTGCCACACTAAAGTAGAACTGTGAATATTGGCCTATGCCTCACTAAGGTAGAACTGTGAATATTGGCCTGTGACACAATAAGACAGAACTGTGAATATTGGCCTGCGTTGCATCCAGAGAGGATTGTGAATGTTGCCTTGAGTCACAACTAGAGAGGACTGTGATCATTAACTTGCCCCACAATAAGACATAACTGTGATCATTAGCCCATGCCACACTAAAGTAGAACAGTGATAATTAGCCTCTGCCACACTAGTATAGAGCTGTGAATATTAGCATGTGCCACACTAATATTGAAATCTGAATATTAGCCTGTTCCATACTAAAATAGAACTGTGAATATTGGCCTATGCCTCACTAAGAGAGAACTGTGAATATCATTCTGCATCGCATCCAGCGAGGATTGTGAATGTTGCCTTGAGTCGCATCTAGAGAGGACTGTGATCATTAACCTGTGCCACACTAAGGAACTGTAAATATTAGCCTGTGCCACACTAAAGTAGAACTGTGAATATTAGCCTGCGCCACACTAAGGAACTGTAAATATTAGCCTGTGCCACACTAAAGTAGAAATGTGAATATTGGCCTATGCCACACTAAGACAGAACTGTGCATATTAGCCTATGCCACACTAAGACAGAACTGTAAATATTAGCCTGTGCCAAACTAAGGTAGAACTGTGAATATTAGCCCATCCCACACTAAAATAGAACTGTGAATATTAGCCTGTCCCATACTAAAATAGAACTGTGAATATTGCCCATGCTTCACTAAGAGAGTACTGTGAATATTAGCCTGTGCCACACTATGATAGAGCTGTGAATATTAGCCTGTGCCACACTAAGACAGAACTGTAAATATTAGCCTGTGCCACACTAAGGTAGATCTGTGATTATTAGCCTGTCCCACACTAAAATAGAACTGTGAATATTAGGCTGTCCCTCACTAAAATAGAACTGTGAATATTGGCCTATGCTTCACTAAGAGAGAACTGTGAATATTAGCCTGTGCCACACTATGATAGAGCTGTGAATATTGGCCTGTGCCACACTAATATAGAACTGTGAATATTAGCCTGCATCGCATCCAGCGAGGATTGTGAATGTTGCCTTGAGTCGCTTCTAGAGAAGACTGTGATCATTAACCTGTGCCACACCAAGGAAATGTAAATATTAGCCTGTGCCACACTAAGAAAGTACTGTAAATATTAGCCTGTGCCACACTAAGGTAGATCTCTGAATATTAGCCTGTCACACACTATGATAGAGCTGTGAATATTAGCCTGTGCCACACTAAAATAGAAGTGTGAATATTGGCCTGTGCCACACTAAGATAGAACTGTGAATATTAGCCTAGCCCACACTAAGACAGAACTGTGAATATTAACCTGTGACACAATAAGACAGAACTGTGAATATTGGCCTGTGTCACATCCAGAGAGGATTGTGTATGTTGCCTTGAGACACATCTAGAGAGGACTGTGATCATTAACCTGTGCCACACTAAGGAACTGTAAATATTAGCCTGTGCCACACTAAAGTAGAACTGTGAATATTGGCCTATGCCTCACTAAGAGAGAACTGTGAATATTAGCCTATGCCACACTAAGACATAACTGTGAATATTAGCCTATGCCACACTAAGGTAGAACTGTGAATACTAGCCCGTGGCACACTAAGGTAGAACTGTGAATATTAACCTGTCCCACACTAAAATAGAACTGTGAATATTGGCCTATGGCTCACTAAGAGAGAACAGTGATTATTAGCCTGTGCCACACTAGGATAGAGCTGTGAATATTAGCCTTCGTCACACTAAGATAGAACTATGAATATTAGCATGTGCCGCTCTAAAATAGAACTGTGAATATGAGCATGCGCCTCATTAAGAGAGAACTGTGAATATTAGCCTGTGCCACACTAAAATAGAACTGTGAATAATGGCCCATGCCACACTACGATAGAACAGTGAATATTAGCCTGTGCCACTCTAAGATAGAACTGTGATTATTAGCCTGTGCCACACTAGGATAGAGCTGTGAATATTAGCCTGTCCCACACTAAGGTAGAACTGGGAATATTAGCCTGTCCCACACTAAGATTGAACTGTTAATATTAGCCTGCACCACACTAAGACAGAACTGTGAATATTAGCCTGCATCGCATCCAGCGAGGATTGTGAATGTTGCCTTGAGTCGTATCTAGAAGGGACTCTGATCATTAACCTGTGCCACACTGAGGAACTGTAAATATTAGCCTCTGCCACACTAAGACAGAACTGTAAATATTAGCCTGTGCCACACTAAAATAGAACTGTGAATATTAGGCTGTCCCACACTAAAATAGAACTGCGAATATTAGGCTGTCCCACACTATGATAGAGCTGTGAATATTAGCCTGTGCTACACTAAAATAGAAGTGTGAATATAGGCCTGTGCCACACTAAGATAGAACTGTGAATATTAGCCTAGCCCTCACTATGATAGAGCTGTGAATATTAGCCTGTGCTACACTAAAATAGAAGTGTGAATATAGGCCTGTGCCACAATAAGATAGAACTGTGAATATTAGCCTAGCCCACACTAAGACAGAACTGTGAATATTAACCTGTGACACAATAACACAGAACTGTGAATATTGGCCTGCGTCACATCCAGAGAGTATTGTGAATGTTGCCTTAAATTGCATCTAGAGAGGACTGTGATCATTAACCTGTGCCACACTAAGGAACTGTAAATATTAGCCTGTGCCACACTAAAGTAGAACTGTGAATATTGGCCTATGCCTCACTAAGAGAGAACTGTGAATATTAGCCTATGCCACACTAAGACATAACTGTGAATATTAGCCTATGCCACACTAAGGTAGAACTGTGAATACTAGCCTGTGGCACACTAAGGTAGAACTGTGCATATTAACCTGTCCCACACTAAAATAGAACAGTGAATATTAGCCTGTCCCACACTAAGGTAGAACTGGGAATATTAGCCTGTCCCACACTAAAATAGAACTGGGAATATTAGCCTATGTCACACTAGGATAAAGCTGTGAATATTAGCCTGCCCATACTAAGAGAGAACTGCAAATATTATCCTGCATTGCATCCAGAGAGGATTTTGAATATTACCTTGAGACACACCTAGAGAGTACTGTGAATATTAGCCTGTACCGCACTAGATAGAACTGTGAATATTAGCCTGCACTGCATCCAGAGAGGATTGTGAATATTACCTTGAGCCACACCTAGAGAGTACTGTGAATATTAGCCTGTCCCACACTAAGATAGAACTGTGAATATTAGCCTGCATTGCATCCAGAGAGGATTGTGAATGTTACCTTGAGTCACACCTAGAGATGACTATGATTATTGACCTGTGCCACACTAGATAGAACTGTGAATATTAGCCTGCACTGCATCCAGAGAGGATTGTGAATGTTACCTTGAGTCACACCTAGAGAGGACTATGATTATTGACCTGTGCCACACCAAGATAGAATTGTGAATCCTGCGTCGCATCCAGAGAGGATTGTGAATATTGCCTTGAGTCACATCTAGAGAGGACTGCGAATATTAGCCTATGCCACACTAAGATAGAACTGCGAATATATTAGCCTGCGTCACATCCAGAGAGGATTGTGAAAATTAACTTTGAGTCACATGTAGAGAAGGCTGTGATTTTTAACCTGTGCCACACTAAGACAGAGCTGTGAATATTAGCCTGTGTTGCATCCAGAGAGCATTGTGAATATTACCTAGAATCGCACCGAGAGAAGACCCACAAAATGACTGTGCGTCTCTTCAGACAATAATTCTAATAACCAACCCTACTAAAACTTCACCCATCTGTATACACCTTTCAAACTCTAACTAAACACAACCATACCTTGAAAACCACAAGAAACGGCACGCACCTCACTACACTGCAACAACAAACAAACCACACATAGCCTTACACAACAGCACACAACGGATACCGACCCCACACCAAAAAGCTCAGCGAACGGTGTTAACCGAACTGAATATGCCAAAAACACATCACAGCTCCCTTGCTCTTTCTCCAAACTTTGTCCTACTAACGTACCCCAACCAACCCCCTTTTTTTCAGATCCGCCAGAGCCCCAGGAGACCTGTCCGGTGGTGACAGTGTGCTGTATAAATATCCTTTAACATTAACACTCTTCCAATTCTCGTTTGTTTCAGCCTGTGTGCGAGGCCAATGGTGAGGCAGGGTGGGAGTAGAGGATTGCCAGCCTCCTCCATGCCTGATGCACACTCGTGCTGGGCTGGCCCCGCTGAGCCAAAGAAAAACATTTTTTAATTAACAAAAATACAAATGGGAGTAGGTGAGACAGTGGCTGAAGCGTTCAGGGGTCACATGCTGTTGTATAAAGGTTGCTTAGCAACCATGCCTGATCTCTGCCCTCTTGATCACGCGTGCCATGGCTTCCTTTCATTCCGGTGCTGCCTGTTGCAGTGCTTCCAGGATATAAGACTACAGCAGCTGATGCTTATAGGTAAGGTTAAACATGAGACTGGTTTTATGCGTGTGTCTCTGTAATGCATGCATTCATGTAATGCAGTGTGTGTGTGCTGGCATATATTGTGAGTGCAGCATCATAAGAGTGTTATAAATTGGCTGGTGGCATATCTTTTGAGTGCAGCTTAATGAAAATGATTTACAGTGGCAATGCTGGCATATATTCTGGGTAATGCTTCAGGAAAGTGTTTTGCAGAGACAGTTCTGGCATGTAGCGTGGGCAGGACCTCAGAGTGATTAACAGTTGGAATGCGGGCTTACATTGAGTGCATTATATCATCAGAATGATGTACAGTTGCAGTGCTTGCATATAATATTGGCACAGTATCATAAAAGTGATGTGGCAATGGTGGCATATATTATGGGTGCAGCTTCATGAAAATTATTTAGAGTGACAATTCTGGTGTATATATTATGGGCGCAGCTTCAGCTGCAGGTGGATATTGTGGGCACAACTATCATAAAAGTGTTGTAAAATGTTCCGATGTACTATGTTGATGTTGACTTGGCATCTATTGGAATTTTTCAAGTGCTAGAGCACCAATTGTAAATGATATCACTTTTTATCCCATTCATCACAAAGCCTGCTATAAAATGCACCTTTTCAAATAAAAATGTCAAGAGTATGTTCAGAGGGAGAACCCTGGGAACTTCCCTACATCAAGTAGAGCTCCCTCATTACACTTGGTCGCTCACGCTTATTTAGGGGGCACCCACCAAGGAAAGTATACACCACTTTCCACTGGCCTTAAATCATTTTAAACGCCAGTGCAGCCCCACAGGCGACACTCCTCCCCCCTCCACAACAAAAGCTTCTCCCATCACTGCGAGAGAGCACTCTGTTTCAAGGCACTTAGCCACACCTTCTCCCATACTTGGGACGAATACGTGCTGCTTGTTAGTAACTGTCAGCGTAATCATGCGTGGGCCGGAGAGGGGGAGAGGAGACGGAAGGCCTGCACGCAGCAGCGTGCAACAGGACCTTCTTGTTGGTGTTGGCGCGCGCTGCGTCCTGCGTCCTGTCTCGCACTCCATAACTATCCAGTCTTGCTGCTTGCTGTTCAAGGCAGACAATGTGGACAAGTAATGCGAATACCTCGGACTTCCGTTCAGATGTTTCCATCATTAATGTCCCCCCTCGCTCTTTTACCGTCAGATGGCTGCCTTTAGCTGCCGGGGGCGGGAAGCTGCGAAGTTTTGAGGTCAGTGCGTTTTCCACGTCTCGGCTTGGAGGCATTATTGTGCCATCAAACTCCTTCGTGTAAACAGATCGTCTGTCTCCCAGCGTCCTTCTTCGGGGCTCTGTGTAGGAGGTTTAACATTTACTATTGGCAAAAGAGGGAAGTGGTGAGGAGGAGGAGGGAGGGTCTGTGCGCGAGGCCTTTTCAGAACGTTTTGCAGACTTTAGAGTTCTTCTGGAATGAGCTGGCATGTGGGGATCAACCACAGGTCAAAGGCTTAAGTCCATCTTGTTATGTAAAGTGGCCTTGTTCACTAGCTGACCAGCTCTCCCAGCCTTGTTTATAATGGTGATGGCGAAATGTCACAGTGCCCCCCTCCCGCCCCCTTGTCCCCGCCACAGCTGCGCAAACTCAGTTATGTATCCTTCTGAAGCCAACACAAAATGTCCCGCCACCAGTCTAGCTGCTTTCATGTGTTAATAGGGGAATAATGTCTCTTTTGGACCAGAGCCCCCAAAGGTCTGCTTTGCTCCTTTCTGTTCCAAGTGGGCCCTCTTAATGCCACTGCAGTTCAAGCTCTCAGCTAACTCTTGCCTCTTAGCTCTATCCCAAAATCTGCCCTCAGTAATGAAGAATGCCATTGGCAATGGGCAACATTGAATACGCGTTTAATGCTGGAATGAAAGGCAGATTGGGGTACATTCTCCCCCTACGATATTCTGTCCACGGTGCAGAACTTGTTGGGTGCGCAAACATTTTCTTTTTTGCTCACAAATGTTTCAGCCAATAAGTAGCAGCTGAAAGGTTTGTGCACTGCGATTGGATGAACGTCCAATTGGCGTGTGTGCGTCCTAATTGGCTACATTTTTTCACATGCCGGATGCAAAAATCGACAATAATCTTACCACAGGATTTTTTTGGGACCCATCAGCGGATTGCCGATCAACTTCCCCCTACCGGTAGCAGGGTATTAGAAGCAGTATCTGCCAAGTCTGCTCTGCTGGTGGAAATTTCATCTAACCCTAATTACCAGTAAGTAATCTGGACAGTAGTCCATCACTGCTCCCTGTTGCATAGTAACCTTCCTGGGAGCATGGTAGCTCCCAGGATGTTGTCATGGGTCACGCGGCAGTAGCCACGTGACCAACATAATAAAAGTAACGAGCTGCTTCTGGCTCGTCAGTCACACCATCAAGAGGCTCCGGTGTCGTTCTTTGTTTGCACCATGCTGGTGCTGCACTGTGGTAGCTGGGCCCAAGGACGGGGCCCAGCACGAGGATAGCGCCCCTGCTGGGCAACGCCGTCCCAGGGTGATCCCATTGCCATGTGATCATGGCTGGTGGATGCAACCCCGGCCTGGATGCCCCCAGAGCCGGGGCCGTCGTTTGCTGGGTGCCCCCAGCCACATGTGGGCTCCAGTGACCTGGAGCGCAGTGGGGTGATCCCCACTGCATTATCCGCGGCGTGATCGCCGCCCAACGGGACCCCGTCGGGTGCCCCCGACATGAGTATGGGGCCTGCCCGGTGACCCGGAGCAGGTCCCCAACACTCCCTTGCCCCATTTTGAATAACTAAGGATATAATCAAACAGCAAAGTAATACAGCAACCAGGGGCGGGCCAGGCGGGCGGCTGCCCGGGACGCAGTGGGGCCGAGGAGCACAAACAAGGCAGGTGTGAATCTGCCCTAGGGCGCCATGGAGACATGCGCCTCATAAACACATGCACTTTGTGTGCAGTTCTTACGCAAAGCGGGCTGCATGCTGGGGAGTCGGAGTAGGGGATTGGGCAGGTTTGCAGAGTAACTGTCATGTATACAAAACAAACTCAAGCACGCGCTGTGAGGCCCAGGCTCAGCAGCTCACTAGAATGAAAAGGTGTAATTGTCTCCACTCCATTCACTCTCCCAATCTGGAGTATGACTCATTCACGCTCTGGGTCTATGGGTCTTCACACTACGGAAGCTCTTGTTACACAGTTGCTGCTCTCAAAAGCCAAGCATTTCTGCAGGCGCAGTCCTCACTGCATTTTCAGTTTGCATAGCGGTGCCAGCACCCATCGGCCCCCTCCCCTTTTCCGGGGGCGGGGGAGTCAGACAAACAACCGTGACCATTACTACCCAAATAATACACAGACAATTGTTGTACATTTGGCAATAAAAGGTCACATTTATTGGAGCATACACAATACCCAGCCCTAAACAACGTCATGGTTCACGACCATAGATTTCTAAAGGTAGCCCAAAGCAGGGCAAGGTCCGGGTTCTGAATGTTCCGCGGTCCCCTTGCCGCTTTAGGAAGGCGCGGATATACGCTTCAGATTGTACTGCACATAGTACTTCTTCCTTAGACTTCTAAGGGGGCCCATAAGCAGGGCAATGCAAAGACCTGAATGTTCACGCTGTCCCCTTGCCGCACACGGCTTTAGCAAGGCAGTGGATATAGGCTCTAGATTGTCTTGCATGCTGTACTTCTTCCTCGGGCCACTGAATGTTGTTGGTGAGGAATCTCAACTGTCCTTAAGGGACTCAGTGCCCATTGCCCGAATTTGGCTCGAGTGCGGCCATCGAGAAACCGCCCACGGTTAAAGCCGCTGCGTCACACTACTCCCCGGCTAGGACTTCCCCGAACTCCACCTGTGACAGAAATTGAACAATTAATACATGGTAAAACAGAACCTACAAATGTACACCTCGAAATCCTCTGAAACAAAATTACATATTCTCGCATCTTGATCCAATTGATATCTCTAGGGTTAACATTCCCACATACAATGATCTTGAAAGCACGAAAATATTACATCTGGCGCAGACACTAACACAACCATAATCAACATTGTCTAATGACTTACGACCTCGAGATCCGAAGAAAACAGGATTAATGGCTGTATCTACAATTTTCAAGATTGATGTGCTGTCCAGGCCCAAGTGCCTAACTAATCTCTTGCCCCTGAGCGATCCCTGCCTGTTCTAAACTAGCGAGAAAGGTGAGGGTGGGTGGGACATAAGGCGGAGGGGGACTGGAGAGAGGCAGAGATGCCAGTCCCCCCCCCCCACCTTATATCCCATCTGCAGGCGTGCACCGGATGTGTAAGCCCTGGGCACGCCCCTTCCTCTATGGGAGGAAGGGGGGGTTCCCAGCACAGGGGAGGGGGTGGCCAGAGGGGTGGCTCACTATGCGGGCTGTCCCTCTAGCACCCGCTGTGTGGGCTTGGACATCCCCTTAGAAGTGCCAGCCCCCATTGGCCCCCCTCCCCCTTTCCAGGGGGGGAATAAGACAAACGACCATGACCATTACTACCCAAATAATACAAAGAAAATTTTACATTTGGAAACAAAAGGTCACATTTATTGGAGCATACACAATACAGGGGCCGCCCCAGCCCTAAACAACATCATGGTTCATGACGATAGACTTCTAAAGGTAGCCCAAAGCAGGGCAATGTCAGAGTTCTGAATGTTCACGCTGTCCCCTTGCCGCACACGGCTTTAGCAAGGCAGCGGACATACACTACAGGTTGTCTTGCATGCAGTACTTCTTTCTCGGGCCACTGAATGTTGTTGGTGAGGAATCTCAACTGTGCCTAAGGGACTCAGTGCCCATTGTCCGAATTTGGCTCGAGTGCGGCCATCGGGAAACTGCCCATGGTTGAAACCGCTGCGTCACTCTCCTCCCCGGCTAGGACTGCCCCAAACTCCACCACGCTTTGGGGGCAGCCTGCCTACTACCCGCAATGCCCCATGCAGTGCTTCCAACTTACCATTGCTCCAGCCGCAGCCGTCTTCAGAGAGCACCCAGCATTGCTGTGGGGAACAGGTTTTTCCCTTTATCTGATGCAAGCACCCTGTATGCCCCCAATTGGGGAGGGGGCACATGTAGGCAGGTGTGTCTTACAAATCCCGGGCCCTCAGCCTTTGTAAATTTCTCAATCTCCCTGTTCCGTCCCCTCCTGGACCTCACCATGCCCATGTGGGACGTTGTGCCGTGCCCTTTGAATCTGGCCACCACCTCTTTACCAGGTGATGTCAGTGCCAGGTGATTATTGTGCCGGTGCGCGCAGGCCTAATTGAACCATAGTTGCCCCTTCCCAAGGGGGTGAGATCGTTACCACCCCTAATGTACCAAACATACAGGCGTGGGCCACTTTCTGCTACACCCCTCATACTGTAACCCAGGTGCACAAGTCTATTTACTCACACCTTATGCTTGCCTTGTAAATTCATCCTCAACTGCCATGTCCCCCAGTCTATAGAACTGCTGTCTCCTTTGGTTGTAAACTGATCTCAATTAGCTGACTCCTGGGGATAATTCCTGGCCGCCGGGAGTGCCAAGCTATCTGGTGGTTGGCACTTGTCCAACTTCCCTGGTGCATGTTCGCTGAGTCAGCCCCTTTCCCAGAGCCTGTGTGGGTAACCCCTTACTGCCCAGGCAGTTAAGTCCAGGCTGGTGGGTGTGACCAAATTCCATCCCTATGTTAACCAGTGATTTTTAGGAGAGTGTTCGAAATGCGCTTTTCATTGAGACATTTCCAAAACCGGAGGGGCTGTGGGCCTCCTGGGCCCACCTTGTGGGCTCATCAATAAGGGTGTCTCTCTAAACATGCATGTGAAGGTTGGTGAACTACTAAATCAAGATCTTATAGGTAACCATTCCCCAAGACAAAGTGGTATTTCGTGCACCATTACGCTTGTCCCCTAACTTATCTCAAAGTTCAATGACCATCCTCCTATTGAGATTCTGCCTCCTTTGGCCATAACATGCTTTCACTTAGTTATGATATGACATTTATAACTCGCCTGTACACAAGTGTTTCAAGGCGCAAAGGTTTCCTTTGTAAATCAGTACTGGCACTATAAGTGCCCTAAATTCCTGCCGGTGGCCCAGGACTACCTAGTCAGTGCTATAATTGCAGGCCTTTGTGGCCCCCACCCCCAGCCTGGTAACAATGTACTGGCCTGTTGGTTTAGGTCACCATTGTACACAAATCATAATTTCAATCATCAGTGTACTTGTGCAATCCTCCGCTTTTGCTGTGGTATTTATCCTGAGGCAGTGTCCCACAGCTTGCTCAACCTCCCAAGATCATAACGCTGTGTTACTGGCCAGACCTTCCAGTTGTATGTAACTACAATTGCAACTTATCCATGCATGTATGCCCTCACCCAGTCTTACAGCAAGCATGTACCGTGTGTGAGTGTCCCACATCTTACCATTTCAAATGGTCTTGTGGGTCGTTGTGGTGCTTTCCTGGCCAGACCATTAACCTGCACCCAAACCATAATTCAAAAATTATAAAGTAGCTTATGCCACCATCCAGTTTTACCATGTACATGCACATTGGGGGAGGTCCCACATCTTACCAAACCTTTGGAGGTCGTTGAGCCGTGTTGCTGGACAGACCCTCCAGTTATACCTGAAGCGAAATTTGAACTTATCATGCATTTATGCCATCCTCCAGTCTTACCACTGGCATCTCATTGTGGGAGTGCCCACTGCTTACCAGACCTTTCAGGATCATTATGCTGCGTTCCTGGTCACACTCCTGGGACCAGACTGAGGCGATCATAGATGTCCTATATTGTTTTCATATCCTATGATAACACATAATCACAAATCTGTTATTCGCACCGTAAATATGGAAAACAGTGTCCCCCAGCTGGCACCATCGAGCAGTAATGACCCTAGGTGGATCCCCAAGTCCATCAACCTTAAGTTCCCATGTCCAAACCAGCTGCTGGTGACCGGACCGCTGTGGTAGGAACTAGGATGCTGCTGTCAGCACGCAATCCACCTAGCCATCTCAGTTTCTTAAAAACTGACAGTGAACATGGCCGTGATCCGAGTTACAGCGCAATTACTGTGGTGTTGATTCGTACCTACAAATTTCCGCCCCAAATTTATACCCTCTTCTATGCAGGTATGTCTGCCCCCCCTGGCCTGCCAGCCCTATCCTGGACACTGGAGGCAGGTAATCGGGGGGGTGTTCAATTGAGATACCCGCACCTTTTTACCTTTCCGTTAAGTATGTATGCCTTTTTTATTTTTATTATCGCCCTTCATTACACATAAGGATCCAAGAAAATGGTTTACACTGTGCCCCTGAATTCAACGTTGAACCAAATTGCAAATATTCTATACCGGACAACCCCTGCCAGGCTCCGGCAGTGCCCCAAAATCATCTCTGACTTAAATGGAAAATTGGTGCACAAATGTAACTAGCTATTCCTATCCTTCATGACCCAGTACCAATAGCAGCCATTACGATGAAATAAGATGCCAATAGTGTATTTCAGAATCTGTACTCAGCAACACTGGTAAAACTATTGGCCATACAATGTGTAAACACATCTTAGGTTCCTTGTGGCCATGAGCCCAAAGACCTTTAGGCCATTTCTTGCCTGTCGCCCAACCATTTTAATACACTCAAGCATGGCACCTCTTAACCCCATCAATCGTCCTCAATCCTACTGCATGTGACCAATGTTTTAAATGGGTTATGGTAAGCCTAGCACTAGTATTACCCATAACAGGCTATGGCAAGATGTGCAACAACTCAATAAAAGGCAATACTTGCAAATGTGATGCAAAATGTCTAATCTGGCCAACTGGTGGGAATTAGTTACTTAATCAGCAGACACTTACTACATCTTGAGTGTCCAGCCAAGCCTCTCAACATGCTTTCTGCTTTATACCTTGCCAACCTTACCACTCATTTCTGGATTTTTACCGGTTCCGTGTCCGACCTGCCAAATGATCCCTTTTCCGTCTTAGGGCACCCTTGAACCTATTTATGCACATAAACAATATGTTATTACCACCAAACAGGTCATAAGACATTCTGTTGTCATCCTTTTGTGACTCTTATGTTCGTCCATGAACCTTTTTTCTTGTTGATAGATAGTTTACACATAAATAAAATCGGTAGTCCCTTAAATGAGTATTGAGCACACTACCCTTTAATAATCCTGCATAGCCTGGCTGGGTTTACCATATTGCTTGTTCATTTGCCAGACACCCCTCCGCCCCCCTTTATTTAACTGCGGGACAATACATTCAGCCCAATAAAACATATACATGTGTGTTACTCAATGCTTATGGCATAATGGGCTTGAATGGCAGATCACTAATATTGGTTCCCCAATATCCGCACCATTCCCAGGAAACCTATATGCTGTCGCTCATCCTGTGGAGCCTATTGCCAGCAAATAAAACCACACAACTGATAAAACCACCATTGCCTGGCCACATGCGGAGCACAGGGGCAGCACTGGGCTTTTGCCTGTAACTTCTGTGAAATCAACAATGCAGGACCGCTCAGTCGGTTGCTTTTTATACACCATCTGGATGGAAAGTGCAACACTACCTCAGAAAAGACATCTAACTGGGGGCAACTGAGCAAGAACTTGTGACTTAATGTTGAAAGCACATTCTTAATTCCTACTTGCAGGACCTGTGCATGTTTTCAGCCAGCAGTTGCCGTTTGAGTACACTGCACGAAGATGTAATGAGACTCACCTGCCACGGGTTCTTTCTACCAGGAAAGCGGCATATTGCACCACACTTCTGATGACTTTGCTAAAGAGTGGTCTAGCCTCTTAAGGCAGGGGGACTGGAAAGAGGCTGAGCTGCCAGTCCCCCCGCCTTATATCCCGTCCCCTGGCGCACACCGAATGTGCGAGCCCTGGGGGCGCCCCTTCCTCTCATGGAGGAAAGGTGGGCGGGTTTCCTGCACAGGGGAGGAGGTGGCCAGAGGGGCAGCCCGCTATGCAGGCTGTCCCTCTAATGCCCCCTGCGGGGGCTCGGACATCCCCTGAGCCAGCCCAGGCATGAACAAAAGCAGGATAAAAAATGATGTACACCATCGCTCTGAGACCTCAAATTTCTCCAGGCCATGCTTGAGAAGGCAATCAAGTCCTGTTTGTTTGTTTGTTTGTTTATTTATTTATTGTGCGCGCCAGACACTGAGGTAGCAGGGCACATGTGACAAGAGGGCTTACAGCTTGGTTACAGAAGTTACACGTTTATAGGACATGGTATGGATAAAGGTTGGGCAGTAGAGTACAAGTACAAATGGTATGCAGAGAACAGGTCATAAAGCTGACGTTACATAATAGCAAATTTATATCAGGTACAATACATGCGGTAGGTGCGTGGGGAGAATGAGGGTTACAGAGCATTCTCAGTGAGCCATTTTATTGTGTTCTTTCTGAATTTGTTGAACGTTTGGTCAGCTCTAAGTGCGTGAGGTAGGGAGTTCCACAATTCAGCTGCCCTAACTGGGAAGCTGGACCCTCCAATAGTGGTCAGTTTAAACCTGGGCACTAGAAGGCGGTTGGGGCTGATTATTCTTGTTGGTCTAGTGGAATCTTTTCTAGTAAATCGTTCTATTAGGTGGATAGGGGCTTTGTTGTTTAAGCATTTGTGGATGAGGGAGGCAGATTTGAGGTTAATTTTTTCTTGGGTAGAGAGCCATTTGTGTTTGTGTCTTATTTCAGAAATATGTGCTCTTCTGGGAATACTTAGGGCCGCTCTAAGAGAATTATTTTGGAGCACTTGTATTCTGTTGATAGTTTGTTTAGATGCCCCCATGTAGAGGGAATTACAATAATCTAATTTTGAAACGATAAGGGCTCTGGATAAGATTAGGCAACTGTCATCTGATACGAATTGTTTCCCGGCTTGAATTAATTTGCATGTATAGGCCGTGGATGAGGCCAGTGAGTTTACCTGTTTGGTAAGGGATAAGGTCGAATCGAGATAGAAACCTAGAGTTTTTACTTCTCTGGCGACCTTGATGGTGTTCCCATCGATGATAAATGCTGAGTAATTAAGGTTGAGTTTAAAGATGCGAGCTGTGGTGCCCAGGATGATGATCTCCGTTTTGTCATCGTTCAAGCATAGGCCATGGTTGGCCATCCATGCCTGAATGATGCTATAGACTCTGTTCACCAAAGCCAGATCTTCCACATAGTCCCTGGTAAATGGTAGGATAATCTGGGTATCGTCTGCGTAATTGGTGTAGGTGACACCCAGATTGTCGAGATCATCAAAGAGTGGCTTGGTGAAGATATTGTAAAGTGTTGGCGAGACACAAGATCCCTGGGGCACTCCACAAGTGATGGATATCGGGTCTGCTGCCGCTGAAGGGGAGAACACCCTCATGGTCCTGTCACTAAGGAATGACTGTATCCAGACTATAGCCTCCCCTGAAAAGTGGGCCGCAGGGTGCAAGTGATTGCACAGGACTCTGTGGTCCGCCATGTCAAAGGTGGCTGAGAGGTCTAGTAGGAGGAGGAGTGCTAATTTACCCTCGTCTCTGAGTGAGTCTATTTGGGCCTTCAAATCGATAAGGGCAGTCTCTGTGCCATGTTGAGGTCGGAAACCGGATTGGCGGGCGCCAAGGAGATGGTTCACCTCAAGGAAGTTCTGAATTTGGGTGTATGCTACCTTATCTAGTATTTTTAGTAAGAAAGGCACCGTGGTGATGGGCCTGTAGTTTGTGGGAATGTTTTGAATTCTGTGACTTTTAGTTTTTCCCCATTTGAAGTTAAGGAAAACGTCAAGTGCCAGAATTCCAAGCAAAAACAGGATTGGCTGTCCTTCTTGCACATGGCCATGGGAAGCTTGAGAGATCTTAACTTTTGGTGAGCAGTGAGCATTGAAAATCATGCCGAAATGGTAGTTTAGGAAGCAATGATTTGGTAAAAAGATCTTTGCCCTTTTCATATAATTAGCTGTAGCGTCCCCACCTGCTGCCATGTTTTGCACATGCTGCAGGAGGTGCGCTCTGATCTGGAGCAGTATGCCGAGCAGTGCTTGTTTTCTTCAAATGAGTGAGCTGAAAATGCATGGGGGGGCACATTTTTGTTGTTTGCCCTGAGCACCATATTGCCCAGATACTGCCCTGGCAGTAACACAGCTGATTTAGCCTTATTGATATTGATATTTTATTTATATCGTCCTCATACACAAGTGTTTCAGAGCGCGACCAGAAAAGGGAGGGGAAAACAAGGGAGAACAAAAACAATAATCTTACTAGGCCCAGTGACATTGAGAACGCGCAAGTGCATGGGAGAGGGAGAGGGGAAAAGTTGATGGGGGGTAGAAGTGGAAAGTGCAGAGCAAAGGAGAAAATAGATAAATAATAAATAGTAAAAATAAATAAGGACACAGAGTTAGTGCAGCCAGCAGGCCGCAAGTGCTGGGTTTAAGGCAGTAGACAGGGTATGTCTGATAAGTGCAGGAAGAAAGTGGGGGGGGCCCGGAGGCAATGCGGGAGGGTGGCAGGGTGAGCTGGTACCTGGGCCCGGAAGACAGAGGATAAGCCAGGTGCACAGTGGCGAGAGAGAGCAGATCAGGGGGGTCGAAGGCAGAAGCATAGAGGACGGTCTTTAGGTGCTTCCGGAATCGGAGATGGTTCTCCTCAAGTTTCAGAGTGGCAGTGAGGCTGTTCCAGAGGGAGGCCCCAGCCGAAGACAGAGATCTACCCCCAGCTTGATTCTTTGAAAAATGTTTGACTCTGAGGGAGTTTGAGGAAGAGGAGCGAAGAGCTCGAGAGGGGAGGTATTTGCGGAGGGGTAGCTGAAGGTTGTTTGGACCCAGGCCCCAGAAAGCCTTGTGGATAATGCAGAGGGTTTTGTATTTAATCCTTGTATCAACTGGGAGCCAATGGAGGGATTTCAGAGCTGGAGAGATACGATCCCAGAACTTGAGGCCAAGGACAAGTCTTGCAGTCCTGTTTTGTATTAGTTGCAGAGGGCGGAGAGTAGAGGCAGGTCGATTTATAAAGAGGCTAGAGAGAGTCCAACCTATAGAGAACTAGAGCTTGATAGACAATGAGCTTCTGGGGGAAGGATAGGAAAGGCAGAGTACCTATGAAGAGGTGCAGAAGGAAGTTTGACTTTTTAGAGACATCAGAGATGTGAGTGGAGAAGGAAAGTGTGGAGTCAAAGATGACCCTGAGGTTCTTAGGCTCGCAAGTGGGGGTAGGAGGAGGGCCAAGAGAGGCCGGCCAGAGAGTGAGGGGAAAAGAAAGTGAAGGTGTGCCGATGAGAAGGATCTCTGTCTTGCTGGCATTCAAACAAAGATCATTGGCAGCACACCAATCTTGAATGGCAGTTAGGCAATTAAAGATGAGTGAAGGAGAGGAGGTGGCTGAGGGAAGCCTGATAATAAGTTGAGTGTCGTCAGCATAGCATTGGAAATTGCAGCAGAATACGCAGTGTTGCCAGGTATTGGTTAAAAAGCAAGGGCGAGAGGTTAGACCCCTGGGGAAAACCACAGGTGGAGAGAGAAATAGATGATAGTAAGGACCCAAGTTCGACCTGGGAGGGTTGATCAGAGAGGAAAGAGGTCAGCCAGGCTAGAGCCAGATTGGTGATACCCAGGTTGTCACTGAGACGGTTGAGCAGGATGGTATGGTTGACTGTGTCGAAGGCGGAAGAGAGATCAAGTAGGATGAGGACAGAGGGAATGTTAGAGTCAAGGTTGGAGAGCCGATCTTCACGGATGATGAGGAATGCAGTTTCCATGCTTCTGGCAGCTCTGAAGCCAGACTGGTTGTCATGGAGACAGCCAACAGAATTAGAAATGAGGTTAAACTGAGAGATGGCCAGTTTTTGCAGGAATTTGCCCAGAAAAGGAGTAATGGAAATTAGGCGGTAGTTGGACGGACCTGAAGGATCAGCTGTGGGATTTTTGAGAAGAGGATGCACAAGGGAGTGCTTCAAGAGGGAGGGGAAGGATCCAGAAGCAAAGGAGTGGCTGCAGAAATCGGCAAAGGCCGGGGGTATCAATGTGGTCCTTGCTGGTTTTAGAGGAACATGGATGAACCTGTTTTGTTGAGGCTTTCATAGATCAGACTTGTCTAGCGACCTAATCCTAGGAGAAAAGAGGAAAGGATGAGAAAGAGGGTGGGGCAGTGGTTGAAGAAAGGTCCGCAAGCACAGACGGAGGAGGGAGAGGAGGGCAGGGGAGGAGAAGGAAGACAGGATGTCCTGGGTTTTTGAGATAAAGTGAGAGGTAAGGGCATTACAAAGAACTTGAGAGGCAACAGTACCGGTAGAGATTGCATCAGGGTTGGCCAGCTCTTTGCAGATTTTAAAGAGTTAGATGCTGCAGAGACATGGGCTTCAATGTGGACTCTCTTCTTGGTGCGGACAGAGAGTAATCAAAAGACTAGCGCAGTCAGATTCACAAATTACATCTTTGCCGGATTATCTACTTTCAGTTTGTAGTGAGAGATGAAAGTTGTGGGGAATGCACAATTTGCTTCTCTACGAATAGCGTTCAGGCAAACACCCCTGAGTACTCGCCCGGGATGCGTCCATGTGTCTGGTAGAATGACACTGAATTCTCCTGAAAGCACCACTTTTGCAGAAAGGCAGGGAGATAGAGACCTGATCCATCCAGTTACAATGCCGACTGCTGGCTTCTGGCTTTAGCAGAAAGACCAACATTTACAGTAAGCCAGCTACACCTATGAAAAGAGAGTGTCATTTCGACCAGAGTTTTAACATTCAGTGGGCCTTATCGCGAGTTGGGCGGAATCCTGGCTGTAATACCGCCCAACTGTTATAGCGTTAGCACCAAATGGTCTGGCGGTATTACTGCCAGATCGCAGGTTGTGCATTAACGGTAAATCCCCATTCCCCATTGGGTTCATTGGACCCAATGGGGAATTTTTGGCGTAAATGCCACGCGCTAATACAGCCGGCAGTAAGTACACTGAAAACAGGGCTCTAAATTGGATTTTCACCTCCAGAAAAAAGCTGGAGGTAAAACAGCCCACTTAGCGCCCAACTCGTGATAGGGCCAGCTTTTAAATGCAGCAGTAATACCGTTACTGCCACATTTAAGGGCTACAACCAAACTTGCAATGAGGACCTGTGTATGGCTATTTTCTTCTGGGTAGGAATAATTAGGAAAAAGAGCAGCCAACATAATCTCCTTGTTACAGTTAAAGATGGAACCAAATAGGCAAAACCTAAAAACCCTGTCTTAAGTACCATGCAGACCAAACATTTCCTAAGCAAAGGTGCAAATGCCATCAGGGATACCAGTTTGCCAACATGGCTGACTGTGGTAATTGTTACCAGCAAAAAACCTTCAGTGATAAAGGTTTTAGTGAAGAGTCAGCCACGGGGTCAAAGGTGAACCCTGAAAGGTGGACCAGGATAAACCAAGGTCCAAGGCAGAGCCAATAACCTAGGTGCTGGGCGAAGTAAATACACCAGCCAAGCAGCTTGGGGGCAAATGTTTCCATAGTTTCGAGACATCTCCATGGAAGAAATAAAGCCTAAAGGGCTGCCTGCTGGACCACGAGCATTAACAGGGCAAGTCCACATTTATCCCGTCTTGAAAATATTGGATGACTTGAATGGGTTCCCAGTCCCCCGAAAGCATGGAAAGATGCTCAATGGTGATCATGTGCCTTAATGCTCGAGGCCTACTAGATGCCCACAGAGGGAGGTAGTAATCCCAGAATAATTCCAAGCTCTGAAGACCCACCTTCTCAATTTCAAGCCAAAAAAGTTGAAGATGTTGGTAACCCTGAAAAACAAACCGGAGGCTTGTGGGAAGGCTCAGCGAGACCAGAGCACACATTCTTCTTGTTGAAGCGACATGCACATAAGGAGGGGAAAAATGACATTGTCAGCCAGAATGAAGTTAATATAATCACCAAGCAGCCCCGTCCTCCTCACAATGGAGAGGAACGTTACCATCAGCGGGAACAAGTTAAATATGTACAGTGGGAGATTTGGCCAAGGGCATTGAAGAGCATCGACTCCGCAAACTTGCTCTTCCTGAAGGAGAGAGCACAAGAGGGGAAACAAGCTATGCTCCTGGCTGCCAAACATGAATGTTATTGTCAAATACCTGGTCTTGTTGCTGGTGGGATTGTGCAGTCTCCCCTACCTTCCTGGTCTTTGTTGATTTGTCCAGGCTGTGCGATGATGTGAGGGTAGTGTAAGGAAACGTCTCCTAACTCACCACTCATGAAAAAGCGAGGGGAGAAGCTTGGAAAATAACTCCCTAAACCACAGAATGCCTTCCCCGTAATGGACGTGGTGAGGGCACAGCACCGGACCGCTTGCCGGGGAAGCCGCACGATTTATGGTGTAGCAGCAGGTAGTAAGCAGCAACACAATATCCAGGTAGATGTAATAACTGCAGATGGTTCCCCAGAGACAAGGTGAAGTATGCAGGCAAGGCAAGCAAAGGCAGGCCTGGGAAACAGGAGCAAGATAAGAAGCAAGAGCAAGGGGGAAGCCAGACGAACAAGCACGGGAAGAGAGCCGGTTGAGTCAAAAGGCAGACAGAGAACAGGAAAGCAAGTGTGCAAGGCACAACGAACCACTGAGCGCGTTCAGTCGCATCCGTAGGCTGTCATACCAGCGTTTAAATACACCATGTGGCTAGCAGAGGGTCCATGGGGCTGCCTGATGCTGCCTTCACTGTGAATGCGCAAGTGACTAGCATCGGGTCCTCGCGCATGGCAGCTAGAGGCAACATGGCCGCGCCCTGCATCAGGACGCCGTTCTGGACTTGGAGACACGGTGCTCGGTCAACGGTATATCTCCCAGTCCTTCCATGGCCCAAGTGCCACCATGGATAGTAGTGCCAGTTAAGAGACTGCGGGCCGCTGCGGTGACAGGATCGTGGCCTGACACCTTACCCCCCCTCCGGGAGCCCCTGGTTTCCAAGGACGAAGATGAAGAAAACACTGCACCAGACGAGGGGCATGAACGTTGCCCGCAGGCTCCCAGGATCGATCGCTGGCCGAATACTGCTTCCAATCAATCAGTTAATGGATGTACTTGGAATCGCAAATGTCCAGGATCTCATATTCCAGCTGACCATCAATGAGCACAGGAGGTGGATGGGACAGGGTGCGGGGAAAGTGTCCACCAGATATGACTACAGCAAGGAGATGTGAAACACCGGATGCACACGCCAACCATCAGGTAACTGTAACCGATAAGCCACTGACGAGACACAAGCAAGAACATGAAATGGAACCAAGAAACGAGGAGTCAACTTAGTAGGCAGGTTCTGAACTGGCAGATCTTTTCTGGACAGCCAGACTGTATTGCCTATTTTATAAACAGGTGCCGGGGTCCGTTTGCGGTCAACTGCGGATTTTTGTTGACCTTTAGTAGTTTCCAGAATGTGCAACACTGTCTGGTGGGTTTGTGTGAGATGTTGCAGCCAGTCCTCGACTGAAGACACAGTACAGTTTCTCAACAGGGTGAAAGGCATGGTCTTGGGATGCTGACCAAAATTACAAAAAAAGGGACTTGTCCTGATAGAAGAATGGCACGCGTTATTGGAAGCCACCTCAGCGGTATCCAAATGTTCACTCCAGGTAGACTGATACTGCTCCAGGGTCATTTGAGGATGGTATCCAGAACTCAAAGCATGATGAATACCCAAAAGACCACACACTGCTTCCCAGAACCTGGAAGTGAATTGTGGTCCCCTGTGTGAGACTATCATCTCAGGAAGCCCATGTATCCGATGGATGTCATGTAAAAAGGGCTGGGCCGTTTGGGCTGCCGCAGGCACCAAGATGAAGGGTATAAAATGAGCCATCTTTGAGAAGCAGTCCATGACTACCGTGATGCAGGTGTACTCGTCAGAGGCTGGTAGGTCCATAATGAAATCCATGGCAATGGTATGCCAAGGATAGGGTGGTTTCTCCAAGGATTGTAACAGACCGGCGAGGTGTTCATGGCTGGTCTTGTTTTCAGCACAAACATGGCACTGGGAGACATAGTCCTGAACATGTAGATGCAAACCGAGCCACCAGAACTGACGTGACAACAGATCTGCCGTAGTTTGTATTCCTCCATGACCAGAATCATGAAATCATGACAATAATGTTGAACGAAGAGCCCTGGAGGCTATGTACAGGCGACTCCCCTTAAAGAGGAGCCCGTTCCTGAGGCACATTGATGCGTCTTGACAAAGTGTTGCAACAGTTGGGTCACAATCCGTCGCTTCCCTCACCTGCTGTAAGTATGGTACCACAGCGTTCAAGAAATGCTTGACAGGCAATACTGGTTCATTTGAAGCCACATATGAGTTTCAATACTAGTGCAAACTAGAAAGAGCATCAGCTTTCTTATTCTGTGATCTGGGTATGTAGGATATGGAGAAGTCGAATTGCGAGAAAAATTAGGCCCAACGTGCCTGGCGACTGTTGACACAACTTATGGTTTTGAGATATTGTAAGTTCTGGTGGTCAGTTTGCACTTCAACCTTATGTACTCCACCAAGGAGGTGATGTCTCCACTCTTGGAATGCCTCCTTGATGGCCAGGATTTCCTTCTCGATTACAGAGTAGTTCTCTTCACATGCAGTCAGTTTTCAGGAATGATAAGCAATGGGTTCAGCTGAAGTCCCTGGATTGAATTGTAGGAAGACTGCCCTATGGCTTGATCGGCTGCGTTGGCTTCAACGATAAATGAGCACGATTCGCTCGGAAGCTGTAAAACAGGGCCTTCGTGAAGGCGGTCTTAAGTGTCAGGAGAGCTGTATTGGCAATGTCGTCCCATCGAAGGATTTCTTGGAACTCAGGAGACGTGTGATATCAGCCGTCAAGGTGGAGTACCCAGAGATGAAGCGATGCTAAAAGTTGGAAAAGCCAAGAAAACGTTGGGCGGGTTTTATGTCTTGAGGTACTGGCCAGTCCTTATCGGCATTCACTTTTCTTGGGTCCATATGGATACCAGAAGAGCTGATCACATAACCCAGGAATTCCATACGTTTCTGATGAAAAATGCATTTCTCTGCTTTGGCGGAGAGATGATTGGCAGAGTGTCAGGTAAGAACCTCAGACACATGATTGATATGTTCCCTTGCAGAAGATGAATAGATGAGAATGTCATCCAGGTATATCCATACTGTTGTACTGATCAGATCAGCGAACACTATATCTCTGAATCGTTGGAAGACGGCAGGGGCATTGCAGAGCCCAAAAGGCATAACCCAATTTTCTAAGTGCCCCAAGGGAGTCTTGAATGTGGTCTTCCACTCTTCCCCCTCCTTAATGTGTATCGCCGCGGCGGTGACAGGCTCGAGGCCTGACAGTTGTCCTAATCCTTACACATAACTCCACAAAGACTTCAAGGTCTGGATTGTACCCCCGGGAGGGAGTAAAACCCCTAATCAGATGGTCTGCCACTTAGTTTTCTGTATTCCTGATGTGGGCAGAAGAAATTAGCACTCTGTATCGTCTGCCCAGGGACACAGTTTGTGAATCAGGGAAGTTAATGACCTTGATAAACTCCATCTTAGATAGTTTAGGTGCAACTTTGTCAGTGTGTTGCCTGATCTGACCAGACCGGACTTGTCCTTCAGACATGGAGCAAAGCTCTTGAGTGCCAAAATAACTGCTGCTGTCCCCAATTGAAGGAATGGTGACTCTCCTCGAATGTCCACCTGCCCCGAAATATTTGCTGAACTAGCGTAGTTCCTCACCGCAGACTCCCACATCTTTTGTAAGACATAGGTGGGAAGGAGCCAGGAGAAGAACCCATATGTGTGAGATCATTGGGTCCATCTAATAATTTAATTCCCCCCTAAAACTGGAGGACACTGGGATAAGATACTCAAGCCAATGCCAACTCCTTCACCAAATTCTCAGAAGATGCTTTCAAAGAGGCCCTAGATGCACCCTCCTCCAGAGAAACATGAAGATGCAGTCCTCCTAAAAGCCAAATAATCAAGCAGCGGCAAGGTTAGCTGACCCCCTTTAGCCCGACCACTGCCATAATTTTTTAATTCATTTTTTTATTCTATTCGGAATATTGAAAAAATAAACAAACACTTTGAAATGCAAAACACTCCCAGCAGAAAACTGGAAAAACATAATCCTTCCATTATACAACCCATCAGTTACTCTGCGAGAGAAGAGAATATCTTATGGAGATGGTGTCAACACCACTCATTAATATATGGGTGTGGGGAGTAAGGGGGGGACAAAAGGAACACTATAGGATATAGTGGGAAACACATACGCCCACAGCTAAATTTAGCAGAGTCTGTGCACTGGCCAGTGCGTTTTGATTATCTGCAAAGAAAGTTCACAGAAGAGGAGCAGATTCTTGCACTCTACTTTGAAAGTGGGCAGGGATGTGGATGCCACCAGGTCACAGAAGAAAACATTCCAGTGGGTGCTGGATTGGCAAAGATGAGGGCAAAGATTAGAATCTTGAATTGGCACTGGCGTTTATGGTTAATGGGCTCTGCAGTGTACATGGAAATGGTTTGGGCTGGGCAGCAGGTGGGGTTTGCCCAGTACTTGATCCCAGCAAATTCTTAAATTCATGTTGAGTTCCAAACTGCAAATAGTGCAGAATTTATCAGCCACATCTCTCGTGTTTTAGGTTGGTTGCATGTCCAGAAATCTCTGGCCGCTTTGCCCCTGCCTTCTGCTGAACAAGCAAGCTTTGGGTAGCGTGAGCTACTTTTTCGATTCTCTGAGTAGGAAGAGAATAACATGTGGAAGACTCTAGAATTTGCTTGGTAAGCTTTGAAGATTCAATCTAGGTTTACATTTAAAACAAGACAATTTCACGTCAAGCAAAAATATATTTATTAAAAGTAGAAACACATTATCAATGAGACAATAATCAAAAGCTGAGGTTTTTACAGTTGGCTACAGTTCCATCTGTGGCCATTTTGTAAATCTCTGGCTCTCTTTACATCTATTACGTTGAAACGATGCGTCAGGGTTTTAGCTTCTTCCAACGACTATAGACTCGAGAAGGATTTGAAGTGTGAGCTGTTATCTGACATCTGCCTTAAAATCACCAAAAACTCATGCGTCCTGTAATGATGTGTTTACTTACATGAGTCGTCATTCAAGACATAAAATAAGCCCCATTCAACCACATTTCAAATAAACAATGGATCGGTCAACTGATTCTTCCATCAGTGGTACTAATCTGTGACTTAGCACTTAACAGCCTTGATTTGTTTCACTTGATGTGCAACCTCACAAGCACTTGTTTGCGGAATGGAGGTCAAAACATGTACGCTGTTTCCCCTTGTGAAAAGTGGAAAGCATTAATATTCCTAATGCAAAAATTCAATAATCACTAAATATTTTTCAATCAACTTAATATTTGGATGCTTTAATGTAATTCCAATTCCTGTTTAATTATTCTAGAAGGCATTATTTTTCTGTGATTTATTTCATTTGTATCAATATTAAATGTACATCATAATGTAAAAATGAAATAAATCACAGAAAAATTATGCATTTTAGAATGATTGAACAGGAATTGGAATTAGATAAATATTAGAAATCCTGTTGATGACAATGACATTCTGATTGTGGAGAAGATTGGAGAGGTTTACAACATACATTTAATGTATCAATGGAATCAATCATTTGCATTATCATCATCAATTTGGACATATAGTTCATTGATACATGACAGAGGATCTTATTTAAATGATGATAACATTGAGAAACTATATTAAAAATAAATCTGAGAAGACTTCAGAACAGTAATTTAGCAATAATCACCCGTTCCAGGGCCTGGAACGAGTGGTAGCCGCCCGGGGCCCTACGTAAAGGCTAGAGTGTAGCCAATCCGGTCACCTGGAGTATTGATAGCTATATTATTTGAATGAAAGAACAGGACGCCTCATGGAGTCTCATTCATTCATTCATTCATTCATTCATTCATTCATTCATTCGTAAGACTGTTTCAAATTGGCTATCACAGAGCTGGAAGACGGGGCTCCAAGCAGAGCCCCTCTTCCATTTCCATGGCAGCTAAAGGAAGACGCAGCAGCGGTGGGGGTGCTGCTGTCACTGAACCCATCAGGTAAGCGGGGTGGGAGGGATGGGGAAATTAAGGAGAAGGGAAGGAAGGGTGGGAGGAAGATGGCAGGGAAGCAGTCGTCAGGTTGCTCCAAACGCTAGCTTAGATCTTGGGATTCAGCCCGCGATCTGAGCAGCCTGATTGGTTGCTCCCCCCCACCCTGGGTGCTAATTATACATCAAAGTGCAGAAATGAACGGGGTATGTAACAGCATTAGTAGTCTGACATCTATGTTCAATAGATGATTATTTGTAAGCTTTTAGAATTTGTTTTTCAAAACAATCTAGTTAAAAGTATTTTGTCTGTATTGACTAGATCTATAGTTAAATTTTCCCAGATCACTGAAGTGGTAATCCATTTTCAGTATCTATTCTTCTGAGATAGACTTACCATGAGTAAAACGCACACAAGAGAAATGTCCTTGACTGAGTTATTGAAGAAATATGAGTACAGATCACACTGTAGCAGTTAGTATAAGAATTCAAAGGAGGAAGCCGCCCAGAAAGATGTTGAGGTCATGATACTTGCAATTCTAGTAAACGGCCGCCAGGAAAGTCTAAGCTAAAGTGCTTTCTCAGTTTCAATGATCTTAGTGGAAAAGGCTTGTTGTATCTGAAAAGTGTGATCCCTATTTTTATGTTCATTATCCTGTAAGACATGTTGAAAATGGGATGAAAAAATGCATGGAAATTCTTTTCAGCAAGCATGCGTTCAAAAAGAGCTTGCGAGTCACAGGATTTACAAATAGAAGGACAGGACAGTGAAAAGTGAATCTGGAAACTTTATGTTCTTTAAATGCACCCAACACTTTCAAATAGGTGTATTTTCAGCTCTAGTAAGGAGGGTATTTTCTATTTGTTGCAGGTACTGCCATCGAGAAATATACAAATACAAATGTTGACATTTGTAGAGTAGAGTCAGAAGAATTTAGGGAAGGCTATTTAAGAGCTTAGAGCTTTATTTGAGAACTGAATACTCATTTAAGCAGCAAGCTTCTTTATAGGCGCGGTCTTTGATAGATATGCTAAAAATGTTTTTTTAAGTCAACTATTATAATTACCTGCCATGGGAACGATCAAATACACTTTCACATTGAATTACGTTTTATTTTATTTTTATTTAGGTCGAAGTCACATTGTGATCAAAAGAAACACCCCATTTGGGAAGAACGTTGTTGTTATCACATGACAAATGTGAAGGTATGTTAGAAACTTTAAGTAACACAATAAAATTGTAAGTGTGGCAATATTGCTTAAGAATTAGTGATTTGAATCGAGAGTATTCAAAGAGGCTAATGTTCATGGAGGTGTAACGTACATATAAAAAGTATAAAAGTCCTGCTTAAGACTTTTACCCATTTCATTCATGATATGACTGATTTTCATCCATAATCTACATTAACATTTCAACCTACAAACACGGTATGTACCTAGACATCACCATATGAACCCAACAATATCAAGTGTATGTCCTCAAATAGTTTCACATAACATATTTTATTGTTCAAAACTCAAAGCTACAAAACCCTGACATAGAAATCTAAAACACTTAAAAAGCATATGCACATGTCACAATACAATATACAAGACGCAATAAAAAACATATTTTTAGGTGTTAAAAAAACCACAGGAAACAATAGTTAGAACCTGAAAAAAGGCACACATCCAATGCGGTCCACACAGTCCAATTTAACAGAACCACTGAGTCCCGGAATACTGGTCCTGGAAAAAAATTCAATGTATTCCACTCGTATCGTGAGGTTTCCAACGTAACCCCAACACGTTACTCATCACAAGGAAAAGCTAATCTACTGGACTTGACCTTAAGCTTGCTCATTGCGTGCATGCCCAAAACACATTCACTGTGAACGGAAAGCGATTGGATGTGATGACCAGTGTGTACAGAACTAAGGAGTTATATCCTTATACAGCCTAAGAAAATTATACCCTTGGGACACATGTTTTCAGATTTTGGAGTACCATTATTGAAAATAAAAAATAGAATTTTGAGTGGAAAAAGAACGCCACTTCAGACCACAAGATACATGATTGCCCCTGAGGAATGTCCAGTTAACACACAACATTTAGGACAGAAACTTATATAAGTCGGGCTATGATGGGTACAGTGGGGAGCAATAACAATTAATTTGGCTCTGTGCCTTTTTTCAGGTTCTAACTATTGTTTCCTGTGGTTTTTGTAACACCTAAAAATATGATTTTATTGAGTCTTGTATATTGTATTGTAACATGTGCATATGCTTTTTAAGTGTTTTAGATTTCTATGTCAGGGTTTTGTAGCTTTGAGTTCTGAACAATAAAATATGCTATGTGAAACTATTTGAGGACATACACTTGATATTGTTGGGTTCATATGGTGATGTCTAGGTAGATACCGTGTTTGTAGGTTGAAATGTTAATGTAGATTATGGATTAATACTCCTCCTTTGTTTGAGAGTTAATTATATAATATCCCCACTAAGTAGGAGGGGTCAATACCGTTTGTGTGGGGTATTACTACTGTAGAAACATATGACTGATTTTCAACCAGGAGTGAGTAGATCGAAAGTTACGATGCAGCCTCGCCCTTCCTCTCTGCCATGCAAATACTTCAGCATTTGAGTCAGCATGTATGTTCAGGCTAGCGCGAATGTTGTGCATTCTTATTGTATCAGACTGCCATCTACATCTACACCAGCAAAAAGGAGGCAGTTTCATAGGAATCTATTGTAAATGCTGCCTTTTTACACTACACTTTTGCACGCCTGTACAAAAAAATGTAAATTATGCAGATGGGACTAGTGTACGTCGAGCTGCAAAAGTTACAGTCCTCCTAGGCATAATGACCCGGACATTGAAAATGAGCACCAGAAGGGTGTTCGTTTTCAAAGAGTTTGGCTATGAAAATAATCTTTTCTCATGGGTACCCTTGAAAGAACTACAACTGAGATCTGGCAGTCAAAGCAATTAGTGATTGAAGCACGATTATTTAAAAGGATGTTACTTTACAAAGGTTTTCGGATATGCAAAGCATCATTTCTCATCTTTAGCCTTAATAGAACTGAAACAAGTATCTGGCAGTCCAAGTTTGAGCTAACTACTTGTTCACACGGGAACGTTTAAAGTGATAATGGATCCATCTGATAGCGATAATTGCGGCACTCCACCAAAACACATCATATAGGGTTCGTATCAGCACAGAGGGCCTTATATCTGACAGCATCCCCACTGGAATCGGATTGAAGCAGGGATGTAACCTGGCCGCTGTACTTTTCAATTTATACCTGGTCGATACCGAGAAAATATGGGAAGGAAGAGATATCTTTCCGGGCACTCTGGGCAAGCTACGCCTGAACTGGTTGGCGTTTGCCGATGATGTCATTCTGTTTGATAAGGTACCTTTTGGGCTACAGAATAAATTAAACATCTTCCAAGAATATTGTGAGCTCAATAATTTGATAATTAACTCGGCCAAATCTCATATTATAGCCTTCACGACGAAGAAGAAACCCCAGAGGTTTAAGTATATTGTGAATTCTAAACCCATTAACATCAATGGGTGAGATTACGTACCTGGGTTATCATATATCAAACAGCATGTCTGTCGGCAAATGGCGAACAGTATTAGACATTAAGCTGAACCATCTGTCTGCCCAGATGAGAATTATTTTCTCTAGTTATTGTAGGTATTCCCTTATGCCCCTGCTACACTTCTACACCATGAAAGTAGAGACCATCCTATTGTACAGCTTGGATGCTTTCTTGTTGAATTTGGGTCCCTCTTTAAACCTACTCCAGGGCAAAATGTGGAAAAGGGTCCAAGGTCTCCCTGGGTATTTGCCTAATGCCATCTTGTTACATGAACTAGGCCTATATCCACTGGCGGACAAATACGAATGGCGTATGTTTAATACCTATAGCAAAATGCTTTCGCCACCAGCCAATTCTCTCTACGAGGACTTTAGGTCAATGCTTCAAGAAGACCACCCGGCATCCATCTCTGCATTTCAAAAACGCATGACTCTACTTCTAAGCTCTCTGAACATGTCGCAGCAGCACCTAATTGACTCCCGGGGTAAAGCTAAAATAAGGTTCTACAGGAACGCATTGGGCACGAAACTCTGACCTAATTGCAGGTTATTTATCATTTAGCTCATATGCCAAATTTAGACATCGCCTCTCTCCACGTTTGCCTTATATATTGTGTTTTCCCACCAAGAACGCCAGAAGGACCTACATGAGATTCCGTCTGGATCTTATCCACACGGGCTCTCGTACTAGGAATTGGTCAGGGTATAAGGAGATATGGACCTGGGAGCACTGTAGGTTTTGTGTTAGAGCCAAGGAGTCTGAAACCCTTGAACACTTATTTATGTATTGTGTGCACTTCGAACCACAAAGGCTCCTCTGTTTGGGATCCTTTCTGGGTTCCAATTCTCGTTATGAACGCAATATGCTTTGGCTGCTCTGTATGTGGGGCCAGTGTAACTCTATTATGTTGGTGACTGTGAGACTTGTGAACATAATTGAGGACGACCTGCAGTTATTAAACAACACTGTAATGGAAAACGAGCGATCAAGTGTCCTCTTTTTTTAGGGGCTTGTTGAGGGAGGACTATAAACCATGAATAAACAACCAAGGTCCACAAACAAGCTACCTGCTAATATCGTATAAGGCTGTGAAAATTAGCATTTACCTGAAGCAAGAGAGAGTGGGAAAGTCGTTTTATCAAACATATACAAAGATGTTTGATAATGGGATTGCTTTGGTCAAAGAAACGATTGCCAAAATTAAAGTAACACTGAAAAAGGGATGGCTCCATTGCCTACCCCTAGTCTTGTTCACATTGCGTAATCAATCTGGATCCAACCACCATTTAACTCCTAATGAGGTGGTGACAGGATGACACATGCAACTTCTGCTTGCTCCTCCCACTACAGTGTTGACAGGTGACCAAAGTACAGCCACTGTTCTGGGTGATGAAATGCGTGAATATCCTGCTTCAATGATGGCTAGTGCTTCTTTTATCTCTGAATCGCTCCATTCCCAGCGAGGGAGGTCGAAGAAGGATGAGGAAGACAGCGTACCAGTAGAACAGTCTGAACTGCTTACACATCCACCCCTTTATCCGGGAGACTGAGTGCTCCTGCAGAATTTACTTCAGTCCTGGTATAAGCCCAGGTTCGATGGGCCTTTCACTGTAGAGACAAACTAAAACCAAAAAAGTGATGGGTGGAAGGTTTCAAATGTATCTAATCCACTGGATTTGCTCTGGGCAACCTTCCACTCCACTGTATTTTAGCCCGTCTGCGGCATTGCAAAAGGGGTCCAGCCATATGCAAATCAGTCGGGTACTACCACCAATTGGAGCAGCCCTGCACAATCTGCTATGCCAGGTCCCCTCTGCATTGAAAAACAAGAAACCCCAGACATGTTTTGGCCTTGTTAGACTTCCTCAGTGATGTGCAGCTTGCTTCCCTATGGCGCAGCGAGCAAGGGACCCACATCTGGGAATACCCTCTCTCGCATAAGGAGACAAACCACATTTATTTATTTATTTATTTATTTATCTATCTATCTATTTCTAACACGCCAAAGCCCACAGGTATTAGGGTGCGGCCTAAAACCAAAAAAGTGATGGGTGGAAGGTTTCGAATTAATCTAAACCACTGGCATTGCTCTGAGCAACCTTTCTCTCCACCGTTATTTAGCCCATCTGCACCATTGCAAAAGGGGTCTAACCATATGCAAATCAGTCAGGTACTACCACCAATGGGAGCAGCCCTGCCGGAACTGCTAGGCCAGGTCCTCTCTGTACGGAAACACAAGCAACCCCAGACATGTTTCGGCCTTGTTGGGCCTCCTCAGTGAGGTGCAGCTTGGTTTCCTATGGCACAGCGAGCAAGGAACCCACATCTAGGCATACCGTCTCTCACATAGGGAGACAAACTAAAACCAAAAAAGTGATGGGTGGAAGGTTTTGAATTAATCTCGACTACTGGCATTGCTCTGGGCAACCTTCCACCATTTATTTGCCCATCTGCACCATTGCAAAAGGGGTCCAGTCATATGCAAATCAGTCAGGTACTACCACCAATGGGAGCAGCCCTGCCCAAACTGCTAGGCCAGGTTCCCTCTGCACAGAAAGAACAAGCAAACACAGACATGTTTCCACCTTGTTGGGCCTCCTCAGCGATGTGCATCTTGGTTCACTATGGTGCAACAAGCAAGGGACCCACGTCTGGGTATACCCTCTCTCACATAGGGCGACAAACTAAAACCAAAAAAGTGATGGCTGCAAGGTTTCAAATTAATCTAAACCACTGGCATTGTTCTGGGCAACCTTCCGCTCCACCGTTTTGTTTTAGCCCATGTGCACCATTGCATAAGGGGTCCAGCCATAAACAAATCAGTCAGGTACTACCACCAGTGGAAGCAGCCCTGCCCGAACTGCTAGGCCAGGTCCCCTCTGCACGGAAACACAAGCAACCCCAGACATGTTTCGGCCTTGTTGGGCCTCTTCAGTGAGGTGCAGCTTAGTTCCCTATGGTGCAGCGAGCAAGGGACCCACATCTGGGCATGAACACAAAAGTGATGGCTGCAAGGTTTCAAATGAATCTAATCCACTGGCATTGCTCTGGGAAACCTTCCTCTCCACCGTTTTTTAGCCTGTCTGCGCTATTGTATAAGGGGTCCAGCCATATACAAATCTGTCAGGTACTACCACCAGTGGAAGCAGCCCTGCCCGAACTGCTAGGCCAGGTCCCCTCTGCAGGGAAACATAAGCAACCCCAGACATGTTTCGGCCTTGTTGGGCCCCCTCAGTGAAGTTCAGCTTAGTTCCCGGTGGTGCAGCGAGCAAGGGACCCACGTCTGGGCATTCCCTCTCTCACATAGGGAGACAAACTAAAACCAAAAAAATGATGGATGCAAGGTTTTGAAATAATATAAACCACTGGCATGCTGTGGGCAACCTTCCACTCCACAGTTTTTTAGCCCTTCTGCAACATTGCAAAAGTGGCCATGTCATATGCAAATCAGTCAGGTACTACCCTCAATGGGAGCAGCCCTGCCCAAACTGCTAGTCCAGGTGCCCTCTGCATGAAAACACAAGCAACCCCAGATGTGTTTTGGCCTTGTTGGGCTTCCTCACTGAGGTGCAGCTTGGTTCACTGTGGCACAATGAGCAAGGGACCCACGTGTGTCACTCGTTGGACCAATCCCACACTCATCTCGGCTACAGAGAAATGAAAAGTGTACATCGTTCCTGTGCCCCTCCACTCAATCTTCAATGTATCATGGGTGTGAAAAACGATAGTCACTTAGACATCCATTCAGACCCTGTCCAGATGACGTTGTTGAAGACATACAGCTGCAGTCAATGGAACAGGTTGACCGAGTATAACCTTGAGGAAGCTGATGACATCACGACTGGCACTCTGACATAGATGTGTTCGACACTAAGAACATGCTTATGACTCACTTAGATAGATGACGCACATTTTGCTGAGCAGAAACCGCAAGTCGCACACACATACATACACAAACTGCTTGCTGATGCTTAAACGCAACTAACATGGGCTGCCATGTAAATCAAAATGAAAGCCATAAGTACATTGGAATGGATGGAAGGAGGAGAATGGATTTGAGGATGCAGAGATGAACTGACAGACTGATCTCACTGAAACACACAGACTATGTTTCCAGTGGAGCCACTGTGCACAGCATTGCCAAGGATACATAGAGAAGGAAAGTTACAATTCAGCAGAAGGGATAAGACACCAGCACGGAATGCAAGCTGAAAATGATCAAAATTGTGCACAGGATAAATCAATTGGGTGGTCTCTACACACGTGATCTAAACCTGCAAGACAGAGCCTATTCATTTGAGCCAGACTGAGGTGGCTGTTCTCATCTAACTGAATCTAAGATGGTAGAACGCAATATCAGGTTCAAAGTGAAATGTTCTGTCTCACGGCCTAGGAGATCGGAGATGGTAACTTTTTGAGGACATGCAGCACCTTTGGGGTCGTTGCCACCAACTTGGGTAGTTAGCAACTTTCCAAAGCTCCAAGGCTGCGAAGAACCTATTTGCCCAATCCCTATCCACCTTCCACGTTAAGCTCATACTATGTTGAGTCCTCCAATCCCCACATACTAATCTGTAACATTTGTACTCGCAACGTTGAGAGGTGGCCACATGAAGGGCCACCAGATACATTTTACCCAATTGTCACTCTAACCCCTCATAGAATGTATATGTAGTTTACCTTACTAACCACTCCCAAGTCCCGTTAAGTTTTCAAGGATGTAACTTCATTTTGTGAAGTCATGTATTAACAAAACTGGATGGCAGGCTCAAGACGAATGGGAGAGAGCGTGGAGAATGCTGAATTGTTCATGCTTCTATCCCTGTCTTTGAATATTTTATAAAGGCAGTACAAATTTGTCCTATGACTGGATCTTCCATTTTTTGGCGCTTGGGATTTCCTCGGCCCAGTTCCTCTTGCATGTAATTTGGGAGACTGATAACACTTCCCCTGTGCCCCTTATTCAATTTGATTCAGCTTGAAGAAAACAGTATGGTTATTTGGAATTCCGTGATAGTGATGGCTCAGGAAATGATGCAACAGGGCCATAATTTCCTAACTGGAGCCATTATTGTATTGTGGAGTAGGCAGAAAGACAGCCCTCAAGGCCTCATGCACTTCATCAAAAGCCATAATTTCTCAAAATCCTCATCTATTTTTAAAACTGCACTTTATGTTTGTAGTTAAAATCTTTTCTTTTAGAAAACACTCTTTTTTGGTTTGCTTTTAAGTTATTTTACTTGAATAAAAAGAAAACAAAAGGTAGAAACCAGTTCTTTGAGGCTCCTTACGAATTTGATGGAAATGATACCAAACTCATTTATCGTTACAGCCACTCAGTCCAGCAGACTAAATTACGAGTGTTGCAACAGCAGCATTAGTCCCCATTTCTTTAGTCCAAAGGACGCCATGTGGCCTTTGGAGAAAATATTGCAGTGGTAATACAGGGGCCTGTGGCAATTTCTACACTTTTTGGCATTAAAGTTGAGGATGTTTCTCTAACATGTGACCACACTTGATGCTTGAAAAACCCAGCAAGAGCAATGCCGGACAACATGTTTGTACTTGATGTTAGCTCTACATTTGCCCAGCAATCATTTTCTGTGCTGCGGTGGCCTCTTGGCAATGATTCGTAAGGAATAGACTACTTAATGTAATTGTTGGGTGAAACTCCCGGGTAGGTTCGAAAAGTTATTAGGAGTTTGCGAACTCAGAACTCATGGAAGGCCCAAGTCCTTCTCTTCCCAAAAGGAACATAGGCCCAGACAGCCAGCAAGTTCAACTGCGGTTTATTACAGCCAAAACCAACAGGGATCAGATCAGGGATCGAAGCAATCCAAGACAGCTCAACTTCTCCTGGCTCGCAGGCCATTTATGTGTTAGTTCACTGTCTCTCCCATGTCAGGTGGCTGACCTGACCCTTCCCCAATTATCTAATTTTGCACAATGTTGCAGTGTGTGGGTCTTACTATTGGTTCTTCCCCGTTGCTACTTACCCCTGGGATACTGAACTGTGATTGGCTAGAGCTGACGTCCCCGAGGCCTGGGATATGAAATGGTTCTCAGCTCGTGGTGTACCTTTTCAAGGTAATAAATATAACTATGTGTCTGTATTGTAACGTGTGTGCACCAACATTGTCTATGAGGGTGCCGCTCATATTATGCAACTCTTGTGTTCTTGCTGTAACAACTTTTTTGCAAACTTCTGTCTGGCGGTGTGGGACCGTGTCTCTTCCCAGCGTCGGTTTCGATTCATCCTCTAGGCTTGGCGAGTCTCGTGTTTAGAGACTGTGTTTAAGTCCCTACCTTACTTTTGTAGAATTAGTTGTTGTAACTGCAGCTGGTGTTACTGTCGTGCAGGGAAAGGAATGTCACTTGTATCTCCGTCCTTGGCAGCCAGCTTCATTTTGCATGTTCGAGTCTCTGTGCAGCCTGAATTCAGCTCTGTTCAGGCCTTCGCCGAGGGTCTGCTGTAATTTTCCAAGCCATGTCATGTCGCCTGTATATTGGCCATTTCATACGCTCCATATGTTAGTCACACTGGACTGTCAGGTCCCATGGGTGCTCCTGCAGCTCCAATGATTAGTTGCATATAAGCAGCTGTAAGCAGTCATCCAGGATCTCTTGCTTCTTGCGGTTTCTGCATTGCGGTATTGCTACGTTTAGACTAGCAACAAAATAATAAAGAAATGACAATATGTATGTGTGGCAGTCCTCTAACTATAGAACTTCACATCTGTGTTCTTCGCGTAATCGAGTGTGTGCATGTGGTACATTGTGCGGGTGGCACGTGTGCTTCATATCTAATGCTGCTAAGTCATGGTGTCTCTACCAATGTTATTGGCTTTGGCTTCTTGGCACTTCAGTCAATGCTGTCAATCGAAGTCTCCTTAGTGGCTGTCTGAGGGGCTTCATCCACTCTGGGCATGGTTGGTACTGGTCCTGGTGTGTAAGCTTGGCGGAGGGGGTACCTTTCAGTGTACTTATCCATAGTTGAAGCACTTGGAATTGGCACAAAGTAGTATGGGCGGTCACGATACCTTCGGTTCTTCTTCTGCATCATATGCTTCATTGGGGGGAGGGTGTGATTTTGCCAATCCCTCTTCAGTCCCCCCTCTGGTCGACTTGTCGACCACATCCCTATGTGGTTGTCCTCCTGTTCTGGGCTGCCATATCTTGGTTATTCCTCCGAGGTGCCCATAAACGATTGTGTGGTCATTGAATGACCAGTGCATGTAACAGCATATTGCCTCGGGGTTACACCAAACCCACTTCCCTTGATAGAACTTTGTATCATGTGGGTTGTTCAGCTTTATTGTGTCCTGTGGGAATAGTTCACTCTGTCGCATCCTCTCTCTCAACTTTTCTCGTTGTGCAACAATCACATCTTCTGTTCCTCATGTTATGTTCACATCCATCAGGATCTGCATTCCAATTCCCTCTTCTGTGGTCTTCTTGCACCTTCCAATGCATATTTTGATTCTGAATGTGGATGCTGTTCCTAATATTAGTGCTCCGACCCAGTATCTTCAGTCCGTCTGGCAGCCATGATGGCATCCATGATCATATGTATGCTAGCCAGCTCTTGTCCTTCCCTGTCCCTCATGCCTCATCTATCATCTTTGCATGCATTTGTGCTAATTTTGCTACTGCGTCTGAGAGAGTCCTGTTATCTTCATCGTTAGCTGGTATGAATGTGCAACATGAACTCCCGATCTTGGAGCAAACTCCTCCTTCCATTACTTGAGGACATCCAGAACATATCTATTCTGGAGCGCTGCCAATCTTATTGCCCTCAGTTCTTCTTTGGTAGTTTTTAGCCCGTTCACTGTTGAGTTGATTGTTACCATCAGCTCCCATCGGGTGATCTGTAACCACTTGGCGTTTGTATATGTCTGTAGTCCTGGTATCAGTGATGTGAAGAACATTTTGGTCCGGTGGAATAGTCTGTGTTCTGCTTGTATCTCATCTAATGCTGCTTCTGATTTTGCTGAGAAGTAATTCCCCACTCTCTTCACTCTGCTCAATCTGCTCTGCTTCTCCACCTTCTCTGCTTGTGCTGTTGGTGCTATCTCGATCGACCTCCTCTTCCGTCTCCTATTGTCCATCTTGGGGAAGTCATCAAGCTTAACGTCCTTCCTGGTCACCACCTACGACGGCATGTTGATGTGCATCAAGGAACATACTCCTCCCCATTCAGGTGGTAGCTTCTCATAGGCTTTTGATCCACATGCCCAATAGTGGTCCATCAGCACTGCTGTTCCCCCTCTCATAGCTGGGAGTTGTTCTACTGTCTTGCATCCGGTGTTCTCACCCACTTGTACATTGCCATTGTTCTGATAGCAGAGGGCTGGTGTCTTCAGGGGAATTATTGGCATCGGTCCAGCTTCGTTCCCCACCCATGTCATCAAATGTGTGCTTGTATCCCACTCCTTCAGGCACTTGTCATTTTCCTCCTGCACCTTGTTCACTGCTGACTGTGCTAAGGTTAGTGCTTTGCTTCCCACCACTCCATCTTCCCACCCTTAATTAGTGTATACTCATCCGTAGATCAAGATCTGTGGTCTTTCCTTGCATCCTGGCTCTCCTCCTATCTCCTTCACCCTTGTCCAGGGACATGGCAATTCCTTCAGCGTTATAGTTTTCATCTCTCCTTTCTCAGGCCCATCAGTTATGTACTGCAATCCTTCATGTAGCTGCCAATAATTGTTCATCATGTCTAATGTTTTTATGTAATTATCTTCATAGGGGAAAGTCACCCATCTTAATGTTGCTGTCTTCCCTTGAAATTTTCCTCGCGTCTGCACCACTGCGAGGTACATCAGGCACTGTGCTCATGCTGCGGGTATTTCTGTTGCAATGAACGTTAGAGAAGCACTCATGGCGTAGGGGATTAAGGAGCAGACGTAACAGCTCTCCCCGGTGGTGTCCCTACCCACCTTGAATATGTGTTTGTACCACATGTTATCTGTAACCCGGGCCGTGTCTGTGAGATACAAGTCAACTCCCTTCATGTCTGCATCAACACTGTGCTTACCTCTCCTTACCTTTTCAGCAGTGTCTTCTCGTCTGCCTGACATGGTCGTCCTCCCTGCTAGTGTTGGGGTAATATTAGTAGGAGACACAGCGGTAATACCTATGGCATTGTAAAGTATCCAGAACATAATGGCTAATACGCCACTGGGAATCAGCAAACACCTCATAATGATAACCTTTTTTATTACCTCAGACATAACCACTTACGCTGCTGGATCCTTGCAGCTGATGAGATGATAACGTTTCCCGCTTGAAAATCGCGAATAAACGCAGTTATCGGGTTAGTATTTGTCAATACACTCAAGCCCCGTGAACTAGATAGCCACTAATAGCAAAAGCAAAAACCTCTTCCCAGACTTATCTTACTGAGGGATCCCTTAACGTGGGCAGAACAGGGTATGCACTGTACTCAAATTGTGGATATTCTTGGGGCAAATAGTCTATGAACACAAGTAAATATACTGTTGGTGTTCGAGCTCGTAACCTTCTGGGTTTCTGTATATAATGGACAAACTGGTTGGAAAATGCTTCAAGGTGGTTAATGGGTGGTAACATTAGGAGAACACTCTATACAGCCCTCACTACATTCATGTAGACCTGCATGTGCGGAAAGGAAAGTAACAAACAAACAGTGGTTTATTACTTTCATATGGACCTGCGTGTGTGGAAGGAAAAATAACAGTGTTCTACTACTCTTCTAGCTGGATAAGTGTATTTGTGGGTACTTCTGTTACTTGGGATAACCAAATCATTGGGTGACCTGGCTTCCCTAACTCGGTGGAATCCGTTTTCTCTGGCTGTTCGTCGAGATCTTGAAAGTTGGCCCTGTCAGTCGTTGCTCCTTCATTGCCAGGTGAGGCCACTGCTTTGTAGGGCTTGATGTCCTGGATCTGGTTCCAGACAGTTCTTCCAGCAAGCCACACAGCTCGATCAGGGACAGTCTCCACAATGTGTGGGCCAGTGAACCTGGACACATTCAAGCACCTCAGGAAATTCCTGAGGAGGACAGCGCCCCCCACCTTTACTGAGTGTTCTAGTCCTTGCTCTTGTTCTGTATTATTGTATTCAATTTCTTTGGTGTCTCCAGGCCTGCCGTGGATCCTCTGTATCTGGTGAGAGATAAAGGAAGTGCTACAGATCAAGGAAGTAATGTATGTATACATTTCTTGACTCAATACATCAGCACTATTTTTACAATCTTTTAATGCTCTTGTGGGAGGAGCCAGGGGGAGATGCATGCGGCATCCAGTCACCATCTTGTGGGGAGTCAAATAGTGGTCAGACTCGGGCTTGTTCCGCAACTCAAAGAGTGCCAGAGGCAAACAGTGGCACCAGTCTTTTCTTGGTGCTCTGCTGAATTTTGGCAATGCACTCCTTCAGGAGTCTATTCAGGCGTTCACAAACCCAATTTGCTTGTGGGTGGTATGCACAGACGAATTTGTGTTTGATGCCTAACAAGGTTGTGATGTGTTGGAACAGCTCATTGGCGAAGCGAGGGCCATTGTCTGACCGCAGGACCTCACATACGCCCCATCTTGGGAACACTTGCCAGACCAGAAACTTTGCTTCTCTTCGAGCATCGGCGTGGGAGCACTGCCCCACCTCTACCCATCTGGAGAATGGGAATACTACTACTATCATGTAGCGGTATCTTTGACAAACTTGGATCATGTGCACGTAATCCATGTGGAGGTGTAAAAATGGTCCTACAGGTCTTGGTATGGCTCCTCTCACAATTCTCAGTGTATGGCCTGCGGTAAACTGATGGCAAGTCAAACATCCACTAATGAATTCAGAGCCATATGTTCATTCATGTTTGGACAAAACCAGGTTTCTCCAATGCGTGTACCAATGACCACCTTCCCTGTGTGTGCTGGGTAATGGAACTGTGCTAGTGCAGTCATTAGTAATGATAGGCGCATTACTATCTTCTCTGTATTATTCTGTCGCTGTAAGGCATCTGTTGGGAACATTGAACATACTTTCTTTACCCATAGCTCCTTTTCCTCTGGTGGTGCAGCTCCCTGCAACTCCATGATCTGTGTCTCTGGTAGTGGGTTGTACCCTTCCCTCATCACCAAGATCCTCACCCCTCCGTGGGCGGTTTACCTCTATTCAAGTCCCCACAATTGCCCAAAGTATGCTGCGCACTTTGCCTCATAGTCTGCTACTTCGTTCCACATTGAAATTGGGTCATCCCCTTTTGTGTGGGCCTGGTATTTCACTAGTGCCACCTCTTGTGAATATAAGATCACGTCAATCAATTTACCTAACAATAGCACATGCTGTACCGGGGTCCCATCAGCCTTTCTTTACCCCCTCCTGAGCCACTGTGCCAGTCCTGAATGCACTGTTGATGTAACATAAGCACTGTCAGAGTACATGGTCATCCGGTTTCCTACACTGTGTTCTAAAGCTAATATGAGAGCCACTAGTTCTGCTGCTTGTGCTGAGTAATTGTGCTCTCAAAACCACATCACATGTCCCATCCTCCTACAGTCTTACCACTGCAGTTCCAGTCATCCTGATCCCGTCAGTCTGGTCAATCGTTAATGACCCATCAATGTACAGGACATCTCCCCCTCAAGTGAATCTTCCTCCACCTTGTGTGTCTCGCTGAACAACTCTATGTTCCTTGTAAAGTCATGTGCATAGTCCCCTGGCTTGGATAGTATCACCTCGTATCCCGATGCTCTTTGTGTGGTCAGTTTGCTCTTTGGCTTATTCAGTATTGGAAATAGGGCGTGCTCCACATAGAGGGTGGTGGTACATCCATCGTCACTGTTGATGACCTTTCCACTGCAAATGCTGCTGTAGACAATGATTGTTCGAATGGATAATGTCCTCTCATCACTGGGTGAAGCTGTCCACTGTAATAATCAATTGGCTTATGGCCCATGCTTATCTTCTGAGTCAGTACCGCCTTCATTACCACCCCGTCAGTGTAGGAGAACAGGAAGAACTCTCTTTTGTAGTCTGGGGTCCCTAACACTTGAGCTGTACTTATCGCTTGTTTCAGTTCCTCAAAGACGTCAGTCATCTATGTGGTCCATCTAAGTGTCTTTGGTCCCTTCTGGGCTTCCTTCAGTGCAGTCAGTAGCAGTCGTGTATATGTGCTGTAGTCAAAAACCCATGCTCTGCAGTAATTGCACAACCCTAAGAATTGTTGCATCTCCCTCACTGTCCTGGGCCGGGGCGTGTTGCAAATTGTCTCTGCTCTCTTTGTGGCAATGTGTTGGCCATCTTTAGATATCATCTGTCCAATGTAGAGTACCTCCTTCTAACCGTATTGGAGTTTGGCCTTGTCCACTTTGTACCCTTTGTCTGCTAGCACTGTCAGTATATGTACAGAGTCCTGTCTACACTGATCTTCTGTCGTGCTACAAATCAAAATATTGTCCACATACTGTAAAACTGTGCTTTATGTCTGTATGTTGCTTAGATCCATCTGGATCACTGTGTTAAAGATGGATGGTGACTCACAGTACCCCTGTGGCAAACAAGTATGTTTCCACTTCTAGTTTTGGTGCATAAAGCTGGTCAGGTCATGTCAGTCTGGGTGTAATAGTACTGAAAATAATGCATTCTTTAGGTCAATGACCGCTAACCTGGTGGCTTCCGCTGGAATGCCACACAAGATCGTCGCAGGATTTGCTGCTACTGGATACGCTGCCTCTACAATGTCGTTCAGAAGCCTTTAATTCTGGATAAAACACCATGACCGCTCGTTGGCCTTGCGTACGGGGTACACTGCTGTGTTGCATGGAGATTCTGATGGTACTGAAGGGACCCCTGAGGGACCCTCGGATGTGGAAACAAGGCACAGTCACCACACACTAATAGATACGCCAGACACAAGGTTCTATTCCCAAAATCTAGGGTTTATTGCAATACAAAATAGTCCCAGTTGGCCAAGTGGTCCCACGCCCCGCGACGTGTGTCTAACAGACCTCAGGGGACGCAAGAGAGCGTGAAACGTACATCAGTTACATATATACGAACGGAGCATCTTACAATCAGTAATGACACATTTGATGCCGCCCCCAATTCATTTCCCTTTGAATTAGAGGCGATGATTGACCATCGTGACAAATATGACACCTTAGACCACCATATTTAGTAACAGTTTGCAATCTCCAATTTTACAGACACCATTCTTTGTTCGCGAGAACACAGCGTTTCTGTTTTTCATGGGCAAGCTGCGCGTAGGAGATTGGCACATACCAGGCCTCTCTATCTCTAAGTTACAATTCTCGCTCTAGAAGTCAGCCCGCTCTCCGGGGCCTCACTGGGCTCGGTAAGGGGGGTCGTAAAGAAGATCATAATTCAACTCTTCAAATGCTAGTTTTGTACATTGCTATTCTTTCGGGAGACTCGCTGGCATTCGTATACTGATTAAATGCCTTGCTCCCTGTCTTCAAGCATACGTGAGAGAGGGAATCGGGCATTCCTGTCTGGCACTCCAGGGTAATGTTTCAACATGTTTCTTAGCCTTGGACCATTGAAGCGAAATAATATCTACAGCAAAGCAGTTTTACATGAGGCAAAGTGGCAACATTAGAGAGAGCAGAGAGAGAAAACAAAATGGTGATTCTGGTCATCTTAAAATGGCTTCACTCTTGTTAAACTAATAGCTGCGTAATAACTAATGACTAATGAATATATATTCTTACACTGTAAATGAGGCGGTTGTTCTTCGGCCAACCAATTGTCATTCATTTCCGGACCCTCAAGGGGTGCTTAGTTTTTTCTGGACTGACAGTACCAGTATGCCTCTCTCAATGAGGGTGCTAATTGTTTCATAGGTGCCCTCATCCGCCTTGTTGGTTAGGGGATACTGCTTAACTCTGGGCAAAATATCTCCTGGCTTCAGTTTAATCTACACTCCCCCTATGCTCTTTATACACCTACGTCATAAGTGATGGTTGTCCATAAGCAGTCTGGTACCTTGGCCATGTCCCCCTCCCAGAATGAGGGTGGCGCCTCCAGCACCATCGCCATTCTCTGTGGTAACTCTCTGTAATGAATATGCAACCAAAATGTTACACTCATTTCGAACACCATCTCCAACTCAAGTCTCTCTTCCCTAAATAGTTGGTCATCTGTCACTTTTGTGAGCCTGCACCCTTCTGAAACTGCAATTATTGCTCTCCATGCCCTTCCCGTGCCATTCACTGCATTTAGTGCAATCCAATCCTCTCTTGCCAACACTGTCTCAATTTCAATAGGCCCTATCGTTCCCTCTGGCTCATCTAATTTTGTCTCTGGCCTGAACAAGTATTGGTTTGGTACTCACCACACATTTCCTGCAATGCCTGGCATCCAGGCAATGGCAATGTATGTCTCGTATTGAACCATATCGGGGTCCACTGGCACCACCTCTGTACTGTGCATCCGCAATAAGCCTGAACGATCTGCTTGACCATCATCATGTGTATGCCTGGTGTGGAGCATATTATTCCCTTGTCTGTGAAGGAAATGGTCATGTTCAGTCTGCTCATCATGTCTCGTCCCAGCATGTTCACAGGTGTTTGTCAAGAGTAAAGTATAGGTAATGATAAGTCAGTTGTGATCTCTGATGGATAAGGAGATATTATCAGTCAAATGAACCACTTCTCGAGCCCCATAGAATCCTTGAGTGTTCATGGCATTGTCTGACATCTTAAATATTCCTTCCCTTATGCAAGAGCTAGTCGCACCAGTGTGAACAAGAAAGGAAAAATCTTGTCACCTATCGCCACCCCTGTGTGTGCTTCCTCCACAGGGTTGGGTGTGATCGACAGGATGGGACACATCAAGTTTGTCTGTGGGCTGTCCTATCGAGGATACATAGATAGTCCGCTCCCTGTGAAGGGTTGTTTCCCACCATGGTGGCCCCTCCAACCTGTCGTTCAGGTACTGTTGCTATTATGTCCATGTGCTCTTGCAGGACATCATCCTGTATTAGGGCGAACTGTTGAGTGTTTCCCTTAATCTGTGGTACCTGTAATTGTGGTACCTGTGCCTGTATCTGTGGCTGTGGTGGTGCTTGTGTTTGGGGCTGTGCTCATGGCTGTGTTTGTGGCATTTGCTGATATGCACCTTGCATCTGTCCTTGTGGTGTTTGGTCCTGTATATAATAATCTTCTTGCCCCCCTGATATATCTGTGGGCCCTGATCCACCCAGCACTGTTGTACCCCTCTAAATCGGCAGACTCTTGAAATGTGCCCTAGCTGTCCACATGTCCAGCACTGTGGTGGGTCTCTCCCCTGTCCTGGATAACCCCCTGACTTATCCCCTGGGCACAGCTGCACCTGTTGCCCATAGCCCCGAAATCCCCTTTGGTTGTGGTGCATCTGTGGCCCAAAGCCACGCCCCCCAAGTAGACTGCCTCACCCTCAGAATCCCTGTTGTGGGCTGCCCAGCTCATGTAGCCTCCCATGGGCGGTGCAAACTGTGGTGGTTATTGATACTGTGGCTGCCCCTGTGCCGGTGAGGTGGGGCTGGTTATACCTGCCCCTTCCATCGCATACTTTGATCATTTCTGCTGCACTAACTTGGCCTCATCTGCCTTCCTATCTTCGACCTTTTGTTTAACCTTCTCCTGCCACAATCTGCAATGATGCACTATTGTGAGCAGTATTTCTGGCCATCCTTCTGCCTCCATTCCTACCAATTTCTTCAAACTCTTCTGTACTGGGTCTGGTAACCTCTGTACCAAAATGTGACAAAATATTGCTATAGTTTTGTCACACGGCTCTGGAGTTTCGAGGTGCCAAAGCTCTTGAATCTCCTGAAAATACCTAATGGGGTCTTCATCATCACTCATTTTGCATGCCGTAATCACCCCAATGTCTGACATGTCAGGGTACTGTGCTCGTAATGCTTGCCATACTGCGACCCTGCATGTTGCGAGTGGTGCCCTGTCATGTTTGGTGTTCTGTGTTCTCACCCCTGGGGACCCCGCCCTGTCCCATACGTCATCAGCTGCGTCTCCTAGCATGGAGACTAAGAGCCCCTTTACGTCACCCACTGCCAGTCTGTGCCACGCTGTCATCTTCTCTATCTCGTAAATCCATTTCCCTGCCCCCGGACTCAATGATGGTAATCTACACTTCACGTACTGGTTGTCGGTATGCTTCCATGGCACATACTGAGGTCTCGATCCCCCTCTTTCTAGTAAGGGGTTTTACAAATAAGCCACCCTCTCCGCTGGTGTCCTTTGGTACAGTCTAATCTGTTGAGGCCTTCTCTCATCCTCAATGTCCACGCAGACATCTATTGGTTCTAAGTTGGGTACTCTTTTGCTGTCGTCATAAGCTCTAGACAGTCTCCCCCTTGAACATGCCAGTGCGGTCTACCCCTTCCTGCATCCTGGGAGATCCCTGAGTCTGTTGACATATGTGTTGTGTGTGGTGCACATGTCATCCCTCTGCCGCGCTAGTTCTCCTGAGTCGGCCTGTCCTTCCCTCGGTCTATCAGCCCTTGCCTCCCATGACACCAATTTGTCTCTTCCCACGGACTGTAAATCCCCATGGTCTTCCCTCTCGTCCCCGTTGTTCTTGTCGTCATTGTCAGATTCTGTGTCTATGTAACTACAAAAGTCGCCAGCAAAATGTAATCTCCTTGACGGCGAGTCTGCGTTATGCTTCGTGCTAAGATCAATGTCCACGAAATTGTACCTGCTGACTCCTGTCCAGCCCCCCAGGCTTGTCCCGCTTCCCTCTGCTCTGCTCTTGTCTAGTGACCACGTGCTGTCCGGCTGATGCCATCTGCTCTCTTCACCTCTATCCTTGTCCCTTTCTAGCACTACCTGCACCTGTGCTGCCCGTCACGCTCTTTCGTCATACTCTCTGCACATCCGCTCTCCTGCCAGTCTGTCCAGCTGCAACTTCCTCTGCTCCATTTCTGCTAACTTCCGTTTTTCTTACTCTGTTATCTCTCTTCGCCTCTGCCTTCTCTAGCTCTCTCTCTCTCCTCTCCCTCATTTTTCTCTCTGCTGTTTTCCTTTCTTTGAGATCCCTTTCTAGTCTTTCCTCTCGTTCCCATTCCAAGCGCTCCCTCCCCTCTTCCCGTCTCTGTTCCCTCTCTTCATGCTCCAGCTTCTCTTCCCTCCTTCGCTCTCTTTCCTCCGGTTCTAATCTTACTTGCCTGACCCTTCCTCGCCTCTCCTCCTCCATTACCTCCTCCCAGTCGTCTGTAGTCCCATTGTCCCTCTCCAGTTTCTGAATGGCCCCCGTCGCCCCTTCTGCCTCCCCATCCGTCTTCCCTTAAATTTTTTAGAAGCACCTGTGCCGCGATCCATTCGCTTGTACTCAAGTCTCTACACTTCCCCTTTGCATGCTGTTCTGGCTCTCTGCTCGCTCCTTCGCTATGCTGTGGCTGGCCTGTGCCCTTCTGTTTGTTCTCTTTGGTGTATGGTGGTGGCTTATATGTTGGATTTGAATACCCCTCTGCTGCTCTTAATTTCCTCATTGGATACATTCCCTGCTCATCATCCGTGTCATTGGATATTATGCTTGGTGGAGCCGGGGGAGGTGCGGAGGGGTGCGCTCCTTCCTCCTACACCTCATGCTGGTTTAGCATCCACTGACACCTAGCCGTCTCCCCGTCTCCCTCCTGGAACATGCGCCACAAATCGAATATGGCAATGCGTTTAGTCAATTTCTTCCCTTTGTAAGCGCCCTGTATATGTGTCAATAGCGATTGCTGCAGGTCTTTGGAGAAACTGCTGCAAGGCGACCATGGCTTTGTTTGCCTTCGGTACTTTTGGACCATTCTTTACTATACTTGCACAACCTTTCTTTGTAAGGGGGTAATGTTTTACACAAAGGTTGGAGGGTCCGATCCCCCCGCTTGCACCCTGGTACATTTTGATACCGCTTACCTGACCTCAAATGGATGGTTTCGATGATCCACTGTTCAGGAATAAGGGTTACAAGTGCAATAATAACACTTCTCAATTACTACCTAACCTCTTTGGCCCTGCACCTTATCGGCGTGCTCTGCACTCCACCCCGCCTTCACAATCGCTGCCTCATCCGGCACACAACCGCAATTCTGCGCATGCACCTTCCGTGCACCGCCACCGGTTCACCTCGTCTGCCAATACCAAGTCCACAATGCTAGCACCTCACTGTCAAAACTCTCCATTCTATGTACTGACCTATGGGTGACATTACCAAGCTAGGTTCACAAGACAGACACCTGGACAATCGTGCACACACAACAAGAATGACCCATTACTCAAACCCACACAAACCCCACAAAAACTCCCACAGCTGTCTTCCCACTCTCCAGGTTGGGTATACCAATATTCTCTTGTAATCGAAGTGCACCCGTTGCATCGCCTAACGTGTGAAATGCGTCTCACCGGGAGACTTAACCAGTCTAATCACCTTCCGCAATCTAGGAAAGCTACAGCTAGCCTTTACGGGGATACCATCATCTATGACCCGACCCCAACTCACAGGAATACTTCATTACAATACTCTTGTAATCCTAATCTTCTCAGTTACTTAGTCCACACTGCTCATCAGAACCTTTTACCTTAAAGACTGAATATGCCCTAAACAGAGAAAAGGGACTTCTACCTCCGCTCCTCCTCCCTACTCACTACAACAATACTAGACAATACCTTGACACTACTAGACCATGCTCTGTCACTTACTCAATATAGTTCCGTGTTGTGGTGGTGCTGCTCAGCTGCTGTCTCACCATCAAGGCGCTCGCCTCCCCGTACCGGTCTGATTGGACAACTCGCCGACCTCGGGCGGGTTGATTTCTAAACAGCTCCTGATGGCCTTTAACGGGTCACGGCTATCCCCGTCTTCTCAAAATATGAGAGGGTCCCACAGCCTCTCAGGTTCAGCGCAGAGGAATCAGCTTAGTGCCGGGTTGGTGCACCCAACCGTCCTCTGCTACAACCTTGTTGGGTGAAACTCCCAGTTAGGTTTGAGGGTTACAAGGAGTATGCAAACTCAGAACTCATGGAAGGCCCAACTCCTTCCCTTCCCAAAAGGAACGTAGGCCCAGGCAGACAGCAAGTTCAACTGTGGTTTATTACAGCCAAAACCAACACGGATCAGATTAGGGATCGAAGCAATCCAAGACAGCTCAACTTCTCCTGGATCGCAGAACAGTTTTGTTATTTCCTGATGTCAGAATGACACTGCAACGTGGGCCCTTGTCCAGGAAACCTATCATCGTCTGGGATTGGGCATTGAGTAATAGTCCACCTAGAGTGGACATTATATGTGTTAGTTCACTGGCTCTCCTATGCCAGGTGTCTGGCCTGGCCCTTCCCCGATTATCTAACTTTGCACAATGTTGCATTGTGAGGGTTTTACCATTGGTTCTTGCCTGTTGCTACTTAGCCCTGGGATACTGAACTGTGTTTGGCTAGAGCCGATATCCCACAGGCCTGGGATCTGAAATGGTTCTCAGCTCGAGGTGTACCTTTTCAAGGTAATAAGTATAAACATGTGTCTGTATTGTAACGTGTGTGCACCACCATTGTCTATGAGATTGCTGCCCATATTATGCAACTCTTGTCTTCTGGCTGTAACGACTTTGTTGCAAACCTTTGTCTGGCTGCGTAAGACTGTGTCTCTTCCCAGCGTCGGTTTTGATTCATCATCCAGGCTTGGCAATTCACGAGTTTAGAGACCGTGTTTGAGCCCCTTCTGAGCTCTGAATTGTCCTTACTTTTGGAGAATTATTCATCTTTACTGCAGCTGGTGTTACTGTCATTCAGGGAAAGGAATGTCACTCGTATCTCTGGCCTTGGCAGCCAGCTTCTTTTGTCACGTTTGAGTCTCTGTGCAGCCTGCATTCAGCTCTGTTCAGGCCTTCGCTGGGGGTCTGTGGTCTGCTTTAATTTTCCAAGCCATGTCATGGCGCCTGTATGTTGGTCATCCCATACTCTCCATATGTTAGTCACACTGGACTGTCAGGTCCCATGGCTGCTCCTGCAGCTCCAAAGGTTAGTTGCATATAATAATCTGCAAGCAGTCATTCATGATCTGTTGCTTCTTGCAGTTTCTGCATTGTGGTATTGCTACATTTAGACTAGTGACAAAATAATAAAGAAATGATAATATTTACGTGGGGCTGTTTTCTAACTACAGAACTGCGCATGCATGTTCTTCGTGTAATTGAGTGTATGCGTGTGGTTCTTTGTGCGGGTGGCATGTGTGCTTCATGTCTAATGCTTCTAAGTCATGGTGTCTCTACCAATGCCATTGGCTTTAGCTTCTTGGTGCTTCAGTCAATGCTGTCAATCGAAGTCTCCTTAGTGGCCATCTGAGGGTCTTCATCAACTCTGGGCATGGTCGGTACCAGTCCTGGTGTGTAAGGTTGGCAGACGGGGTACCTTTCGGTGTACTTGTCCATGGTTGGATCACTGGGAATTGGTGTGAAGTAGTATGGACGGTCACAAAACCTTCAGTTCTTCTTCTGCATCATATACATAATTGGTGGGGGAGGAGGGTGTGATTTTGCCCATGCCTCTTCATACTGTTTACTTTTTCTTTAATATATAAGTTGATTACTTTTAATGGTTACTGCAATGACCTGAATGTTTCTGCTTTCATGGTAACCTTAACCATGGACTAGTGCAAAGATTTGCACACCCAGCAAGTGCCCTTTTTGTGCCCCATCTGCCACAATACTCTCCCCTGGCACCCTAGTCAGCTGCCTAGAATCCCCTTATTGGTCACATGTCATTACTGTGCAGGAATTGCCAAATGGGTCTTTTGACTGATTTTCTGCAAAAAGTCGGACAATTTACCACCAATATTTTCCTTCAGCACTATACTCGTAATGAGCCCAACTGACTAATAGCCAATGAAGGCAGGCTCTTAGAGACTTGCCCTGTGACGCTGAATCTATAGTCGACTGTTTATAGTCATGTATTTGGTCTTAAATCAGCATGTAGAAAATATGTTTCATGTCTGAGTTCTTATTTATGCACAGTCCTGTATCTATAGTACAATACGTGGCCATCAAAGTGTCATCAGGAAAGTCTTTGTTTTGATGTCATAGGCATTAGTTGGGGTTCTTTTGTTAAACATTTTTTTCATTAACCCTCAGGATTATCACTGGACGTTTCAGTTTAATCTGATCCATCGATTCCTGGATTCCTTGGTTGTTGGGTTGCGTGCCCTATATCATGTGTGTACTAAGGTACTTAAAATGCACAATACTGATAAGGCCCAAACAAGGACAAAATGTGTCTGGGGCCTGTCTTGTTTTCAGGCAGATTTGATTTCGATTTTGTGATACCTTTTGGTCCATGGACTTTCCTGCACAAACAAAAGAAGCACACACCGGAGAGAGCAAAGTGTCAAGGAAACAGTCGGGACTATGCACGTTAAAGTTAACATAAGCAAGGAGCATGGATTAGCGACAGGGATTTAGTCATGTCAAGGGCCCAGGGACAAGAAAATCATTAACAGAGATTAAGAACATGTACAATGAGTGTAGCAAAGAGTAACAGGACAAGGGAAAATGCTGCTCCAATTATTCGGGTAGGGACAAGTCACAAATCCAGGTAGGACAGGGAAGACAGTCAGGTTCACGCAGGGCATGCACAAGCCCACCTGGAAGTTCTAACGGCAGAGCCAGGAAAATAGAGTTCACAGTCCTTGTTTTCAACACTCCAGGACCAGGGGCCGCTCCTACTCGTGGCAGCAATTCGTCTCTGGAATTCCTTTCCACTGGCCTTGCGCGCCACGCAGGATCATCTTCTCTTTCATCGCGCTCTGAAGACCTCTTTATGGTAGCTTCTTTTTCTAGCTTCCTGCAGCCTCATCCATCTCAGTTAGAGCCATGATGCCCTTGCCGTGAAGGTGTGCTTTACAAATAATACAAAATAAATGAATAAAATAAATGAAGGGGGGCACAAACATCTAATGGTCCCTAAATTGGACCACAAAAGGACCACAGCAAAGTCAATGAACAGTGGCAATATAATCCGGGGAAGGGCAGCGACAAGTAACAATTGGGTGCAATAGCAAAGTTTGGAGGGGAGCAACCACAAAAATCAGGAAAATCAGGTGGCCGGGCAATGGTAACTAAGTGGGATTTCCGGGACAAACAGTGCTCTAGGTAAGATTTTTTAGTGGGAGTATTTTACTCCCTCATCTTTAAAGTTGGGAGTAAAAGGAATTTTAAGGGACTAAAAAAGTAAGTGCCATTCCCAATGGTAGTATAAGCGGGGACAAATATGTTTTAACTGTAAAGCTGCAATATTTTCATAATAAACACTTCTTTGCAACTAGTTATTTATACACATTAAAAGGTACATTTTTACCACTTGGATTAGGCAGTAATAATAGTAGTTTCTTCCTACGTGTCCATTGGTTCAAACATATCTCTGGAACAGTGTGGATGAGAACCGGGGGACAAGCTCCTACGTGCCTACTTCCTATTTTTGTTGGGAGTATTTTTACTCCCCATTTTTATTTCTTGTCTGTATTTGCCTATTTCTAGGGAGTAAATGTGGCCGATGCAACCCTTATCTGTAGGGCTGGGGACACCACCAAACATCAGAAAAGTGCGGGAACATAAGTAAACAAAAGAGTAACTACATTTTTAGTAGAGTAGCAAGAAAGGCAGGGCAGGAGATGGTTCAGGTATAAAAACAAGCAAAGGCTGCAGGGACCGGTGGGAAAAAAGGGAACATACGGAGAAGCAAATATCTTATTTCCGCTCTCAGCAGTTATTTGTCTGTTGATATCGATATGGCACCCCCGTCAGTCCTCTTTCGCACTTGCTTCAGGGCCCAGTGGTTGAAGTGTATGAAAAGAAGTAGTGGAACTATTTTCCCTACTGGCCTGCACTGCTCCACAGAAACCCCATCGCCACCCCCAATCACACGCACAATACAAACTCCCAAACACATGTGTCTGCTGTTTAGGGGAATTTAAGTGCAAGTTTCAACTTCTTCCTACACTTTTATTTTAAAACAAAACCATTCTTTTTAAAATAAAAGTATAGGAAGAGTAAAACTTAATTAAAAGAAGTAGAGGAGCACCGCTCCTGACCGCTCCCGCCCACTTCGACCACTGCCTACACCCCACCCACACTCACTGCACTTGAGAACTAACCCTAGAGAAGGCCCTCTCTGCACTTACCCAAGTCTCCACCGACCGGGTGCATTTGGGCCCCCCTACCTGTGATCGTGTGCACTTGCAAGATCATTACGCACCATGCCTGAAGATCGTCTGTCTGTTCTCCCTTGTCTTCACCCCTTAATTGCACTGGTAAAACTGCAGAATCGCTGTCAGGCCTGTTTGCTTCTCCCAAACTGTTAAATGTTTTTTGCACTTACTCTGCCTGTGCAGATAATTATCGTCTCAGAATTACAAGGCTCTGAGCGACTGTTGTTTTTCCCCTGTTCCCACGCTCCTTGAGCACTTTGAAACACTTGCCTTTACAATACCATACCATACCAACACCATATACCAGTATATGCAGCTGTAGAAGAAATCACATGGTGCTTGGTGAGGATGTCGCCTTCCGGCAGGCAGGCTGGTAAGGCATGTGTGAGGATGGCATGTGGCATAATGACTGACTTGGGGCAGTAAAGCTCCACCTTGAGGTTGGGGCTCAAGTACTTCTACATCTATACTGGACCCATGGACCCCTAGCCCTGCACCAAAAACCATTCCTCCTGTGTCTATATCCTAGCTTTCCCATGCAGCATGAACAGATGTAACTACTTGTGAGTTATATGTGTTCTCCTGGGCCCTTTTGGGTCACGGTAATCTGCTGACTGTGCACTGTTCCCCAGCCTAGTGCTTCACAAAGGTACCCAAAATGGTCTAGACTAGATCATCCTTTACTTTTCTTTTGCTTTACTTTTTCCAAAAAGAAACTGTCTTGCGGTTGCTGTTAAAAATGTTAAATTTTACTAAAAAAGCTTTCTTGGACCTTGGGTTACCACCGTTGTCTCCTGCAGTCCTCTCCATGGAATCTTACAAAAATGTCGACCTGGGAATTGCGATGGCCGAAAATGCTGACTTTTTTTTTAACCCCCCCCTTACACCACATATATATGTGGGGGGTTTAGAGTATAATATTAATATGGAGAGGCTGCAGGGGGTCTCACCCGCATATATATGTGGTTTAAAGGGTTAAAAAAAGTCTGCATTTTCGGCCATCGCAGTGATCACATAGATCCCTCTCCGTAGGCCTGGGATGCCCAACTGCCTTGGCCTCAACAAGGGAAGATGTGGCCATCGGCTAGGGTGACCACAGGCAAGTCAAGAATGGAAAAGAACCTCCTTCCTACCTCCGGTCTCTGACCGTGAGAGGTTAGAGCTGCCGGTGAGATAGCTCAGCGGGTTGATCGCTTGCTTGTGCGATCTACAGGTTGCAGATTCGATTACCGGCAAGGCTGACTCGGCATTTCACCCATCTGAGGTCGATAAATTAGTACCAACTTCGGTTGAGTGATACTGTAAGTAAATATGTTCTATGTAAATCGCTTAGGCGTAAGTGCTATATAAATAACACATCATTATCATTAGAGATGCCACTGCATGCCGCTAGGGTGGGAAAGGGCGGGAACATCTAGCAACCTCACTTCACCATTGCAGCTTGCGCATTTGAGTGAGCCATAGAAACATGGGAGTCACCCCCTCCCACAGCTTTTGGGTGAGCCTTGGGAGTCTGGCTTCCCTTCCCACTGCCCACATCACACTGCTACCTCTCCTGTCTCCTCGGCGTAGGTATCCAAGAAGCAGCATGGGATGCTACCTCCCTGCTCCCAAAGCCATCACTCCACATCACTGGATCCTCCAATCCCACTTAGAACGCAGAGTGATGCTCCAGAGACACAGGCCTGCGCAAAGTGGCACGGAGGAGCGTAGCGGGGAGTGAAGCCTCTCCTCTCCTCCTTGCAGCCTTCGCACAATGCAGACCCTGGGAGTGGGACAGAAACCACAGAGGAAGGTGTGTAAGCCAGGCTGCCACACAGCAATGGAGACAGGGGACAGGCCTCTGTGCTACTCCCCTCCTCTCCCCACTAACCCCCTTCTGTCCATGCAGCGGGAAAGTAAACTAGCATACCAGGCTGGACTCCTTCCTTGGAGGGCTGTGGTCAAGAAACAGCTGCACATAAGAGATTGCAATGCTACCCAGGAGAATTACCAATAGTTCAGAATCAGTGCCTCAAGCCTTTCCATCCATCCTTTTTTCATTTTTCATCCTATTTTTCCTCAACTCTGTCAAAAGCAGTTAAACTGCCACCGCCCCAGCAAGGCAAAGTGCTGCCACTGCCACTTTTGACTGCGGCAGAAATAAGCTTCCATCTATGAAGACTGGGCATGTCTTCTCCTCAAGAGCTGGGCTGATTGCAGCATGCGATACCCTTATTTTCCGTTGTACCCCATCGTACCCCTGTCATTCCCTCATGTCGGGGCGGGCCTGGTGCACCCGGCTCTTTTACCAAGGGTGTTCCCTACTCCAATAGCTGCTCTCTCCATCGGCTTTAGGGTGGAGGCCCCTCCTCCACCAGTGGGTCCACTGCCTCCTTTGCCAAACTTTAGAAGTCAAATTTGTTGAACGAATTCTTTAAAGAGCTTCTTCTACAAATGAAAATGGCTGCGCTGTGGGACTCTGACGATTTGTCTTGGGAGGATAGCCCAGGGGCAACGTGCTAGCCTTGGAAGCAAGACGATACAGAACAACACAGGGTCGATCCCTGGTCCCCGCTTAGAAACCTCTGGGTATTAAGCACGTTATAAATAACCTATCATGTCATATTTACTTACCAGCAACATCTAAATGCTCTTCCTTCTCATGATCACCCAAATGAGTCCTTCTGGGCCACTTTTGAAATCAGCACTGCAAATATCCTGCAAATATCCGCGATGATATTCAATGTGGGGGTGATGCAAAATAACTAAGGAGTACAAACACACCTGTTTCTTCACACACTAGCATGGTGCTAAGTTGTGGATGGCTTTAAAATCAATGTACTCTTTCCCTGTGAAGAAAGCAGTCCGACCTCATTGCTCCTGCATCTAGAAAGACATTGGGCCTCATTACGAGTCTGGTGGTAAGCGGGGCGGTAAAACCGCCTGGTTACCGCCGGACTTGTATTACCATTCCGCCTCTGTGACTCCCGGAAATATCAGGGCATTACGACCCTGGTGTCCCGGGAATTCCGGAGGCGGAATTCGGTAAATCCCCATTCCCATTGAGTCCCACAGGACTCAATGGGAATGGGGAAGTGGAAACACCGGCACCATCTCGTGATGGTGCCGGTGTTTCCACGTCCGCCTGAAGGCGGGCGGTGTTAAACCCGCCAGGTCAGACCTGGCGGGAAGATCACCTCCCGCCTGGAGGAGTAGGTTTCGGACGGTCCGGAATTAACAGTGGCGGCGGGTTTACCGCTACTGTTATTTCCGGACCGCCCAACCCGTAATGAGGTCCATTCTGTTTTAAAAGCTCTGAGCATTTGCAAAAAGCGAACTCGTCACATTGTCTCAGAGATCCCAAAACTGGAACTTTATCTATGCCCGCTCTCCTGGCAGTGTGGTCAGCAGCTCTGAGTGTGGGCAAGTACATTTGGTAAAAAGGTTACTAAAATGCATCCTTGCCCATCCACCAAACTAAGAATGTGGAAGGAAATATCCCAGTTCCAGCAATCTCTTCCCACTGCAACTGTGACACCTGTGCCAGCAGTCAAGCAAACCTTTATGTTAATGCTAAACTCTGCCCGTGCTCGTGTGCATACTTGTCTAGAGAGGGGGCCCGTGGCCTGATAGTTGCCTAGAAAGCCCTGACTGGCATCTTTGTACCAGGACACTGAAGTTCAGGAGCTGTTAGGACTTCCTCTTGTTGGCAAACTAATTTAAGTGCCTTGCACTAATCAGACCCTCGCCCGGAAAGACAAGAACTCTGACAGGAACATCCTTCTCAGAGATCTGCAGAATACCTGCACCCACAAACGAGGTCAATCTTTGAGTGGCATTTGAAAACAATCAAGATTAAGGGGTTCTTAAAACCACAGTGTGAGCCAGGACAGGTCCAAAAGCAGACAGGGGAGCGAGTGCTAGAATTTGCCATGGGTTTTGTCCCCTCTCTGCCAGTAACCAGTCAGAATAAGAGGACCTGACTTTGACCACAGCCCTGCCCATTATCAGAGACCATTGTTCATCAGTGATGTGATGGATTGGGACGTAGGCCAGGATTTGGGGCATATCCCCCTTTTCCCACCAAGCTTTTACAGAGATCACCCTGGGAGTGAGACCACCCAGGACTGTCAGGGGTTTCACTGCATTTCAGTGCTGTCCGCTTTCCCTTCCTTCTCTTCCCTTCACTTACCCGGTCTCTTGAGAAGCACAGCATGTGATACTGGTACTGATGGAATCGAATGTTGAACAGATAGTCCGACAGAACGACACTGGTCTTCTGTGCCAAAGTGGAATGGCTGTCTGTTTACCATACTCAACCTCCACTTCTTGCATTTCTTTTTCCCTATGGTTTACTCCAGGAGGAGCACACTTGCTGGAATCACTCAGCAGTGCACGTGGGCGACTGCCTATGTGCAAGAGACCTGGAAGATGCATTTGTCTATCCTTCCATGTGGAGGCCTGAAAAGACAGCTTCATGTCGTGGGTGGTGTTTCACTATCGGCACAATGCCGAGTATCTCTTCTCCAGGTTTATATGGCATCCACAATTCGTGGCCTGGTAGAGGGCAATACACACCACTATATGGATGACTGGTGAGATTCTTCTGTTGTGTATGGCTTCTGTAGGAAGCCATGACAACTATGTCATTTCCAAATGTTGCATCGTTCTGATGTGGCGTCATAGCAGAAGATTATGGAAGCCATAACCAACTGCTATGACATCACAGAAGGGGATAAGGCATTGTCTGTACTCTGTATTGTATTTCCTTTTCAGGGTGCTGTGGGGTGAGCAGAGAGGAAACTTGGGGCTTCCTTTGAAGTTTGCCGATATCCCGCCATTCAGAATCACGTTCAATCAGCATGACGGTGAGTGGTGGAATGGTAGTGTTGAGCCCCATTCCCGGAGTCTATGGTACTCCATTTGGTTGTTGGAGGATGTGGAATTTGGTGGTGAGGGAAACTGGTCATAAAATAACAGGATTACTTCAAATTTACCACCTTTTTTTGTGCACTGCTAAACCCGTAATGGAGCCTTTGGTATTTTGTATGTTGTATATAGCCCCTTGTGCCTGTCTGTTTTTAGGGACAACACGTGGTTAGAAAAGGAGTGCGGGGAGCATGCACATTATAACATTGTAGATGGGTAGCTTTCAACTTCTGGGTGCATTTCACCTCAAAGTTCCAAGCAGCATGATAGAAAACTGGAGCTGTGCTCTCATAGTCTATGAGTTGGCATTCAAACCCCTCTGTGGAAAACATCCCAGTAGTTGATAATAAACCATCTATAATTGTATATGTATTCAATATACCAACCTATCACCTGAGTTACAACTCTGCTCCTCAGATTGGCCGTGTTGATCAACAAAGCCAAGCGTGTGGAACAACATCCCTTGGTCTCCACCCCATGGGATCAGGTGCAGGGAACGGTGTAGGAAATGGATCATACTCTTCCACCATGGTGCAGTGGTTTCATAGTATTGCGAGCTTGATGTACCTTAAATTCAGGTAGGCAAACTCCAGGGTGAGGCTGTGAAAATACTACCTGAATGCCTCTTTCGCAGTGCTGGAATCCAGAGACTGTCCACAATTCATTGAGGCCTTGTCATCCAACTAGCAATTGAACACCTTGGCTTTGGTCCTTCCAGATCCTAATTGAGCTACAGATGAGGGGCAACCCTGGTGCAGCTCAGTGTACAGAATATTTTGTCTCCACTGTGCAGGATAAACCATATTAAATGTGGTGAAGCTAAAAGCAATGTTCCTTTTGCTGAATGCCTTTTTTTCTTGTGTTCGAAAACAGAAGAATTATGTTTTGACGCAACAATATCATAGCCCATTTTGCAACATCAAACGGTAGACATATTCTCTTGTGCTTTGCAAGTGTGCAGTGAATTTGTGAAACTGGTCCCTCGACACCCATGTGGTCTTGTGAGTGAATAACCTGTTGCAAGGTAAATATTTGCACCCTCCTAAAACAAGCATACCCCACTCATGTGTGAGAGCCACCCATTTATATTTAACCTGTTGGAAAGCATGTTGTGGGCTCTCCTTCGCCTCCAGAGAGAACACAAGCTGCCTTCTGTTGGCATCTGGGATGGGGAAGAATCCTTTTCCTGTGGAAATGCATTTCTTCGGAATTGGGATTTCCAGTTTCTGCATGTGTTTGCACCAATTCTACTCCTCGGCGTATGATTCACAAAACCGGTGCAGTGATTCATGTTGCGCCCCAAGGGCGCCATTTAATTCTGGGTCTTGGATTTGCGGTTATTGTCCATTTTGCTCAGCTGCTGGGGAGGTGTTCCTGTTTCAGCAAAGCAGCCTAATTCTCCACTCTTCCCCTCTGTCTTTGAGTTTGGCCGCCTGGTTCCTGAAGCCGGTATTATTAGTCATCTGGATGTGTCTCCGGAAAATCTGTTGAGTATCCCTTTCATGGGCTCGCATAACGACGTAAATAGCACGCTAAAGAAAACGTATTCCTCGCGGGAGGAGTCTGAATCACATCTCATCCTTTGTCTCTGGCGTGCTCTGGGGTTTTTGGGTGGAACCTTGCAGTTCCTGTTAACAGTGATTTGTTCCTCCAAGATCCCTTATGAGACTATTGCTCCAAAAAGCAGTTGGCAAAAGCCATATTGACTCCCCTGCAGGGTAATTGCATCCTACTTGAATATAAATGTTCTGTCTGTGTTGGTTCACAAGGCTTTCATACCAATGGAAGTCAAAATAAACTAGTAGCATGGACGATTGCACACATGATTGCAGTTATTTCAAAGGGAAACATATGTGAACTAGAGACCCGCTCCTTTGGCAGACCTTACACAGTTCTACATAGGGTCAATGTGAGGCCTTTGGACCCGCCTACTACATCCTTGTTTCTCCAGCTTACTCCTCCTCTGTATGCTTCTCTTGTCATTCTCACTCCAAAGTCGTTCACCTGGGACGTTAGTCCTCATTCATCACTCCACCCCCTCATTTTCCACACATTGGCCATGCTAGAACATTTTCATTTATCCCCCTCACAGATCATCCTCAATGCTCATTCCTTCTCCTGACTTCTTATTCATCCCCTTGGATCATCAGTCATACCACACTACTCTTATCTCATTTCTCCTCATCACTCACCATTCTTCATCCTCTCTCATCACCTTGATCATCAGTTGCTGCCCTTATTCCTCAGACCAAACTGCTCCCCATCACATCTCACGAATACTCCTTTCAGTGAAAAGCCATCCTTCTCACTTCTCAAACTGCACTTCTCTTCTTATGCCCTCATACCTCAATTCTAACTCCACTTCCTCATGTCTTCTCATTAGTCATAGGTCATCCTCTTCGCTCAGCACCCATAACTCCTTATCCTCACTCGTCCCTTTATTATTCCTTCCTTTTCTGCGAGCCCCCTCATTGAATTTCAGTACTCTACATACCTGTGATCACTCTAATTAGTTCAATTTGAACAAAAACAGATTGAAACAAGCAGAGGTGTATTAATGAATGAGTAGGGAGACTGAGGCAAAGGAAAGATGAGCGAGGAGGAGACATGAGAAGTGAGATAGAACGAGGCTAGACAAGTGATGAGGATAACTCATGAATTGGGAGAAGGAGGAATAGAAAGGAGTGGGGGTTTTGTAGTAAAGAGGAGCAGAGAAGAGGAGTGAGATTAGAGGAGTTAGGAGGGCAAGTGGTGACAGAGAAGGAGGAATGAGGTGTACTGAGGAGAGGTGAGGAGTAAGAAGTGAAGTATGACGATTGAGCAGGATGACTAATGACTCAGTGCGGGTGACCAGAAGGACTTGAGTATGAGGTCTGAGAAGTGAGAGGGATAATAGATGACTCAGAATGACCACTCAAAAATGAGGAGGTAGACTGAGCTTTGAGTTATTAGGAGTGATGAGGAGTGAGGGTGGAGGGGTGAGAGGGATGATTGATGGCTCATGTAGGAATGAGGAGTGAGGTGGTGGGTTGAGAAGTGAGGAAGATACGTGGTTAGGAGGATTAATTGATAACCTAGAAGGATGAATATGTTCTGAGGAGAAGGAATGAGGAATAAGGATGATTTGTGAGGGGCACGAATGATAATGTTGTAAAATGTACCATGTGTGACAAGTGAAAAGAAGTGATGAGGAAGATAAGTGAGGTATGTGGAGGAGGAATGAGGAGTGATTACTGAAGAGGATGACAGGGGAGGAAAATCAGCTTTGCTGATGTTTATAATAGTTGGCCATCTGAACTCCCAAGTTGGGTGTTAGCCAACTCCCACTTGGAGTAACATTTGTGTGGATGCTTCTGGCCTAATTCTGCATAAACTTTTATACGAATGGGGTTTTCATTCTATGAATGGCTGCTTTTCTAAGGATATCTCAGCAAACATGTGTTTATAGGTCATATGGGCGTTTGCATAATTGACTATTTTCTTGTCACCAAACCAAATGGAAAGCGATCGTTGATTCTGAAGTAGTAAACAGAGGGGCCAGGGAGCCCTTAGCACTGTTACTTCAGGGAAACATGGCCCTCCGGCAGCGTTTTGTTAATTCTACCATTTAACATTTGGGAGGGTAACCTCTCAGCAAATCACGGCAAAATACACTGGCAGAGAAGTATCGAAAATAATTGGATGCCTATCGGTTTTAGAGGTAACAGGAGGTGTAATGTTAAAGCCTTTTTATACCCCATTTCTAGTCCAGAAGAGATAGCACGAGAAGTCGAGATTGCCAAACTAAATCATGTTTATAAATTGTGCCTAAAAGATTGGAAACAATCATTGATGAAAATTGCTTTGTAGGAGCTGCCGCCACTGCCGATAACAAATTCCAGATGTTTTGGGGAGCTGATGGCAAATCGGCCAAAATGCATTGACTGCTCCCGGATTAAACATAGTGTTAATCCGGAGGCATGGGTTGCTCTCTGCTCGAATTTATATCGGCATGTTTGGAACTTCAGTTTTAATTTTAAAGCTGGTGGTTTAAATGCATCAAATTGACATTTACAGTAACTGAAGTGCGTAAAGTTAAATCTAACATCAGATTCAGTAAAAGACCAGGTGCTGATTTCGTGCTGGTTGAACTTTTAAAATGATACCCAGACATTTGGACGCTGATGCTCTGCATCTCCCCCTCCTAGAGAGAGGCAATCATCTTTCCAATACTTCAGGAAAGGCTATAGAAGTGCTCCATCATGCACTGGACCCATATCACTGCTTGTCTCGCTTTCAGAATAGCTGGTAAACTGTCCTTTGGTAGAGGACAGCAATATACCAAGAGGAGCCCAGCTGGCCTCCCAGGAGAAGGGGTTGCTACAGTATCTAACTGCTGCTAAATCCCTTTAACTAGAGGTTCATCTTTTTATGCATGGTATATGGACCTATAACTGCATTTGTCTCACTCAATAGACATCATTTAGGAGCTGTTTTGAATTAAATTGGGGGGTCCAAGAAATGTATTAATTATATAAATGGAGTTACACAAACAGAACAATGCCACTATCAGAATTGACAAAAAGGGGTCTATTACCTTATGGTTCAGTATAATAAAAAGGGCCCAGTGGGGGTGTTTTATCCCACCTGCTTTTTAATTTGCATATCAATTCCCTCTCTTCTGTATTAGAAGATCTAAATGAGGATGTCCCAAGTGTTTGTATACTTGTTCTAGCAAATGCAGATGTCTGTGTTTCATTGGCCGTTTTATTGGCCCAATTCTTTGCAAAACCGGATTGCTGCATATTCAGATTATAGGTTTGAATTGGGTTTGTTAGGGAGAATTCTCTGTTTAGGCTGAATTTCCTAACCTAGTGAGTTCCCCAGCAGCTTTGCTGGATTTCTGGAGTTTGTTTTTTTCTCCTGCCAAGAGTGAGACTCTTTTTCTCCCACTCTTGGACATGATTTATGGTGTTTCTTTGACTGTTAATGTGTTTTATTGGTTATGGGGTCCTTTACTCCATAGGGTCTCATCTTTTTTTACTATGTGTGTTACACAGCACCCTCTGTGCAGTGACACAGGGGTGTCATAGTGACACCCCGCCATAGACTCCATACCCTGGGACTGACTACTGTCTCCCAGGGCATGTAAGGTCACCATTGGCTTTACTAGTCCCAAATTATGAACAGAAACCAGTACAAACCATCATATTGTGGACGTACTGGTCGGGGCAATTCGATTGCCCTGGGGTCTGTTAGTCGAGGGGGCACGTCTCCGTCCCCCCTGATCGAGTTTTGGCTGGTGGCAGTGGATACTACTTTTTATATTCGACCGCGAATATATCTCTATGGGATTTTCCCATTGTTCGAGGCTACCAACTTTAATTATTTAATTCTCATAGCCTCGAACATACCGCTGGTTTATTTATTTAATATTAATTTGCCGGTTGGTATTTTTTGCCAGAACTCGATTCTAAAATGGCGTTTGTGTTCTTTTCTGTGACTCCAATCCAAGTCGAGCCCTTTGTTCCACTTTTTGGCAGGCTTCTCCACAGAAGCCTCCAAAAGTGGTGCCACTCTGTCTGGGTACCACAGGGGGTGTCGGAGGGGGTTTAGGCACCCTGGACTGAGTTACCTTGGTAACTCAAGTCGCACTCTTGTGTGAATGGCCCAGGTGGTGAGCCGGTCGGCTCACCACTTAGCATGTTTGATTGACAACTAGGCTGAGTGAATGGGGGTGTGCTGCATAAAAGCAGGGCTTTTGGGACTGGAACTTCAGAAGTCGCCACAGGACCTGAGAATCCGATGAGGGAGAAGCTGAGCCGACCTGCTACGACAACACCACCGGTGGAGCCCTGCGAAACCGACTCACCACTTCCCGACGACAGAGAAGATTTCCCGGCTGGAGAGTCTTCTTTCCCTGACTGGTGGGCACAACCAGTTTACCTTCTCTTCCTCGCATCCCAGGACGTCTTGTGGTCGAATTGCCCGTGCCAAGCACCCCGGCAACCGGATAGCCACTTACCACTGGACCGTGAATAAAAGGACCGCTCCTTTTTAACTGAGAACTTCGCGGCTGGTTTCTTCCCTGGCAGTGCAATGGACTCCTGTCTTCCTCCCCAACGAGATCCTCTCTTCCCCCGGAAGAAGCACTGACTTGCATCCGCTGCCAGGAACAACTGCCCCCGCTGGAGTATTCTCACCACTTTAAGGTACCGTGTCCGCCAGGCCTCCCTTTCTAAAGATTGCAACAAGGTAATAATAATCCCTTAACCTTCTGGACTGGGCTGGCCGCATTGACCATCTAACTGGTCCCTTTCTTTTGGTCCAACTCTTTCTGAACCTTTTCAAGACTTTTGTGCACTTTTCAAACGTGTGACCTTGGACACATTTCGTTCTGATCCTCTTAAAGTGGATCCGGCTTTCTGAAATCTAACTTCACGGTTTGACTCTGCCTTCCTCTCTTGCTGTGTTCTTTTGAAAGTGTTGGGATCTGTTTCAATTTATGCTTTGCCTTTCTCTCCCTTTTAGACCGAATTATTAGAGTGCTATCTACGTTAAGCGCTCACCGCTGTCTGAAAATAAGTGGGGCTTTACTTAAGACTTGTCTAATATTCGTTTAAGGGAGTGTATATCTTTTAGTGACCGTGTTTCTGAACTGCTTAATATTAGTGCCTATGTGTTTTGTTAGATGTGGTTTTAAATAAATAATTATATCTCTTTTACACCAAGCTCTGGTCAGTGTTTGCTTGTTCTACTGTGTTCTTGTGACCTATTGTGAATACTCTGAATACTGCCTAACTCTTCTTGAGGGAAGTCTGACTGCTCAGCCACAGCTACCAAGTGAATCTGTGTGGTACAGACTGCTACCAAGTGGGTTTACTGCCAAACACCTGTAGTCTTAAATCTTTTGCAGTGGTCCCAGAGGGAACTGCACATGTTTCTGCCTAACACTGGTGTACAGCGGTGGGATTTGTTTTGAGTATACACTTGAGTGTGCTTTTTGAATACTTTAGGACAACTAACCACAAAGCTTAGCACTAAAAAGCTGATTTTCTAACTATGTCTGCTATGGAGAGTTATACCCTAGAATCATTGTCTGCCAAAACTGCAGAATCTTTCTGCGAAGGACAAGAAAATGGAACTTATAGAAAGATTGTTAGAAAACCAAAGTCTGGGTGGTACAGAGGAACCTACCCCCCCCAGAAAATGTAGAAAACAGTGATGGTATTGATCTAAATCAAAGTCTTGATAATGAGTCAGAAGAGGAAAGTGAACCTAATGAAGTTAGCCACTCTGAGCCTCTGTCTGCCTTACCTACTGTACCTACTGGGACTATACCAGGTCCTACATGTAACCCTGCTTATTTTGAACTTGAAAAAATGAAGCTTGAATTAGAGTACAAACGTTTTATTGCTCAATCTTAAAGAAACCAAGAGCTAGAGTTCAGAAGAATGAATGCCCTGGCTGAGCAGAATCAAGCTGAGTTAAGACTCAGAGAAATAGAGCTTAATCATGAACTAGAAATGAAGATGTTTTCTGTGGAAAATGCTTCTCTCTCCTCTGGTTCCTCTAGGAGTTCCAGTCCCAAAAGACCCAGATGCCTAAGGAATTAGTGGGTATGTATGAACCTAAGTTGGATTTGTTGGATTGGTTAAAAATGTTTGAGTATAATCATGGGCTCCAGGACATCACAGGGAATGAGTTACTTCCCTGGTTGTTCTCTAGGCTTCCCCCTGTTGCAACTGATGTGGTAATGGAGTTGGGGGAGGTGGATAAGAAGGATTATGAATGTGTGAAACTAGCTTTGATAGCTATATTTGGGAAGACCCCTTCCCAGTACTTTAAGAGGTTTAGGACCCTCAAAAAGCATGATGGTACCCCTTGGGCTACCTGGGTGAGTGAAAGTTTGAATAACTTAGAGGGATGGATTAAGGGTTACAGGGTTAACACTTATGAAGAAATGAAGAATCTTGTAATGATGGAGTCAATTTATAATGCCTGCTCTCGTAAGCTCAGACAGCACTTGGCTGATTCAAAGGAATTGGATTCCAGGAAGTTAGCTAAGGCTGCTGACTTGTGGGTTGCCAACAGGGCCACTCACAAGGATTCTGGGGCTACTCAGAAAAAGGATGAGGGAAAACAGCCAAGAAAGGACTCCAAAGAGAATTCTAATAATTCCAATTCCAAAGAGGGCCCCAAACAAAACCAAAAGGGTAAGCCACAAGGGAAACCAAATCAGGCTAGTGTACCTTCTGGTGCCAAGCCAGAAGGAGGCCAGAACAAGCCACCATTCCAGAAAGCATTTGGTAAATGCTTTGTTTGTGGCTCTACTGACCATGTGAAAGGAGATCCCAGATGTAAGGGTAAACCTTCAGGGTCTCAGCTTGTCTCATTAGCCTTCGCTCCAGAGGAGAAGTACAAATGGCAAGTGGAAACTTTCTATTGCTGGCTGATGAACCCATTGGAGTCTCAGTCAGTGTTTCTTTAGTGTCTCTGGGTTTTTGGGAACAACAGAACTTAGATGACTATAATTCTATCCCAGATAATACTAAAGAGTATTATAAGGACAGTGTCCAGGTGAATGGTCAGGAGACTCCTGCCATTAGGTACACTGGGGCCAGCATAACTGTGGTGGACAAATCGTTTTTTCAGGCTGAGGATGTTGCTAAGGCACCCAAACGCCTCACCAAGTTAGCTGGAGGGCCTGTGCAGATGCTTCCCCAATTACCAGTTCTCATCCAGTGTAATGATATGACTGTGAAGATACCTGTCAGCATTCAAAGTGAGGTGGCAGGAAGGGTTCTGCTGGGTAATGACTTGAAAACTCTTGGAGTAGTGTCACATACCCCCAGACCTCCTAGTAAAAGGTTACAGGAGCTCACCAGACCTGCAAGGGAGAGAACCATGAGAGGTGCTCCCAAGGAGATGATGAAGAAAGAGATCACTCCTGCTCCACTGGAGATGTCAGCTGCTGTCTCTAAGAAACTAGAAGGAAAAGGGAAACCTAAAACTTCTAAAAAGAACCTCACAGCCAGCACTCCAGTGCAGCCAACAAGGACTTCCCCTAGGTTGTTCAAAGTTACACCAGTAACTCCCCCTCCAGCTGAGGCTGAGAGGGAGGTACAACCCTGTGTGGTTGAACTAGACTCTGAAGAATAGCTAGTGGAAGGCCAGGAACTCATTGGAGATCTGGATCCTGTTGACCATCCTGAACTGCAGTCTTTACTGGCAGAAGGTGGACCCAACAGGGCAGACTTCAGTAAGGGACAGAGAGAATGTCCAACTCTGGAAGGTCTTCGCCACCAGGCATATGCTTAGGCTGAAGGGCAAGAGCCTGGGAAATATAGGTTACACTGGGAAGATGGCCTCTTCTACAGTGAACCAACTGAGTCTGCACCTGGGGACAACAAAAGACTTGTAGTACCCCAAGAGAACAGACCACAGTTCTTGCAGTTAGCCCATGAGATTCCTTTGGCTGGTCAGTTGAGTTTCAAGAAGACTATGGAAAGGCTCTCACTCTACTTTTATTGACCAAAGATGGGGGCTGAAGTAGATAAGTACTGCAGGAGCTGCCACACCTGCCAGACTTCTGGTAAGGTTGGCTCCAAGAATGTGGCACCTTTAGTGCCTCTCCCTGTAGTGGGAGTCCCATTTGAGAGAGTAGGGATTGACATTGTTGGTCCCCTTGATCCTCCAACCTCCTCAGGCAACAGGTTTATACTTGTTGTAGTAGACCATGCTACTAGGTACCCTGAGGCAATTCCTATGAGGACTGTTACAGCTATGGCTGTGGCTAAGGCCCTCCTTGGTATTTTTACCAGGGTTGGGTTTCCTAAGGAAGTAATCTCTGACAGGGGGTTGAATTTTATGTCCCACTACATGAAAGCCATGTGGAAAACCTGCAGAGTTACTTACAAGTTCTCAACCGCATACCACCCTCAGACAAATGGGCTGTTGAAAGGTTCAACAGAACCATGAAGAGCATGATAGGTGCTTTAGAGGACCCGCTTAAAAGCAAGGGGGACCTTCTACTGCCATGCCTTCTCTTTGCTTATAGAGAAGTCCCTCAGGAGGGAGTAGGTTATTCTCCCTTTGAACTTCTTGATGGTCATCCGGTCAGAGGTCCATTGGCCCTGATCAAGGAGGGGTTGGAGAGTGCTCCTTCCCCCAAGCCAGTCAGAGTGACTGACTATGTGATAGGTCTCCGAAGGAGAATGTCACAAATGATGGCAGAAGCAAGTGATAACTTGAAACCTGGACAAGCACTGACATGACCAAAAGGCTAACATGGTTCAGTTTACTCAGGACCATCTAGCTCTCGTTATGATTCCAACAAGGCAGAGGGCCTTGCAAGACAAATGGATGGGACCCTTCAAGGGAGTGGGTAAACTTGGAGAGGTCAACTATCTGGTGGACTTGGGGAATCCTAAGGAGGCTCCAACAGTCTTCCACACCAACAGACCAAAAGCGTATGTCTCCAGACCTGATGTAGGGGCTTTGCTTCTAGCATCATCAGAGGAAGAAGAAGAGAGTGAAGCTCTTCCTGATCTCCTCAGAGGCTTACCTTTAGACGAAAAGATTGAAGGAGTAAATCTCTCTTCAAACCTGACACCTGAGCAACAGGAAGAGTGCAAATCTATGTTAAATCAGTTTGCCTCCCTGTTCTCACTTTCACCAGGCTTGACCCCTTGGGGACAGCATGACATACTCACTGGTGACTGTCTGCCAGTTAAAAGCAGAGGATATCAAATGTCAGAGAATGTAAGAACCCACATTAAAGGTGAGGTCAGCAAGATGCTTGATCTCGGGGTAATAGAGCCCTCTACTAGTCCATGGTCTAGCCCAGTTGTGTTAGTACCAAAGGCAGGATCTAAAGAACTTAGATTCTGTGTAGATTACAGAGCTCTTAATGCAGTCACTAAGACTGATGCCCACCCTTTGCCAAGGACAGATGAGTTGGTGGATAGACTTGGTGCAGCCAAGTTCCTTAGCACATTTGACTTGACGTCAGGCTATTGGCAAATAGCCCTGACAGACCATGCCAAGGAGAAAACTGCATTTTCAAACCCAGTTGGCTTATACCAGTTTAAGGTTATGCCTTTTGGATTGAAAAATGCACCTGCTACATTTCAAAGGATGGTTAACCAGGTTCTGAATGGGATGGAGGACTTCTGCATGGCATACTTGGATGACATAGCAGTGTTCAGCAATTCCTGGGAAGAACATGTGGACCACCTGAGATATGTTTTGCAGGCTCTTGGAAAGGCCAATCTGACCATAAAGGCAAGTAAATGCCAGATTGGACAGAGTAAAGTGGTCTACCTTGGACATGAGGTAGGAGGTGGAGAAATAAGGCCTTTGCCCAGTAAGATTGAAACTGTGCAAAATTGGACAACACCTACTACTCAGACCCAGGTGAGAGCCTTCTTAGCCCTCACTGGATATTACAGGAATTTCATTGAGAACTATGGGTCCATACCTTCTCCACTGAATGTCATCTCCTCTCCTAAATTCCCTAAAAAGGTTAGGTGGAATGAGGAGTGCAATCAGGCTTTTGAAACCCTGAAAAAGGCTCTTTGCCAAGCCCCAGTACTCAGAGCTCCTGACTACTACCAAACTTTCATTGTGCAAACAGATCATTCAAATGTAGGAATAGGTGCAGTCCTCAGTCCACTGTATGGGAAAGGTAGGGAGCACCCCATTTGCTTCATCAGTAGAAAACTGAAGGCTCCTGAAACAAGGTGGGCAACCATTGAACGAGAGTGTTTTGCTATTGTGTGGGCTCTGAAGAAGTTTAGGCCATACTTGTATGGTTCTACTTTTGTCATTCAGACTGACCACCAACCCTTGAGATGGTTAATGAAAATGAAAGGGAAAAACCCAAAACTATTGAGATGGTCAATCTGCCTGCAAGGGTTTGATTTCACCATTGAGCACAGGTCAGGGTGTCACCACCAAAATGCTGATGGTCTCTCTAGGATGTATGTCATCGACTAGACGTATGAGATTCATCCAGAAGTGGATTAAATCCTCCTGTCCCTTAGTGTGGGAGGGGGGAGTGTTAGGGAGAACTCTCTGTTTAGGCTTAATTTCCTAACCTAGTGAGTCCCCCAGCAGCTTTGCTGGATTTCTGGAGTTTGTTTTTTTCTCCTGCCAAGAGTGTGACTCTTTTTCTCCCACTCTTGGACATGATTTATGGTGTTCCTGTGACTGTTAATGTGTTTTATTGGTTATGGGGTCCTTTACTCCATAGGGTCTCATCTTTTTTTACTATGTGTGTTACACAGCACCCTCTGTGCAGTGACACAGGGGTGTCATAGTGACACCCCGCCATAGACTCCATACCCTGGGACTGACTACTGTCTCCCAGGGCATGTAAGGTCACCATTGGCTTTACTAGTCCCAAATTATGAACAGAAACCAGTACAAACCATCATATTGTGGACGTACTGGTCGGGGCAATTCGATTGCCCTGGGGTCTGTTAGTCGAGGGGGCACGTCTCCGTCCCCCCTGATCGAGTTTTGGCTGGTGGCAGTGGATACTACTTTTTATATTCGACCGCGAATATATCTCTATGGGATTTTCCCATTGTTCGAGGCTACCAACTTTAATTATTTAATTCTCATAGCCTCGAACATACCGCTGGTTTATTTATTTAACATTAATTTGCCGGTTGGTATTTTTTGCCAGAACTCGATTCTAAAATGGCGTTTGTGTTCTTTTCTGTGACTCCAATCCAAGTCGAGCCCTTTGTTCCACTTTTTGGCAGGCTTCTCCACAGAAGCCTCCAAAAGTGGTGCCACTCTGTCTGGGTACCACAGGGGGTGTCTGAGGGGGTTTAGGCACCCTGGACTGAGTTACCTTGGTAATTCAAGTCGCACTCTTGTGTGATTGGCCCAGGTGGTGAGCCGGTCGGCTCACCACTTAGCATGTTTGATTGACAACTAGGCTGAGTGAATGGGGGTGTGCTGCACAAAAAGCAGGGCTTTTGGGACTGGAACTTCAGAAGTCGCCACAGGACCTGAGAATCCGATGAGGGAGAAGCTGAGCCGACCTGCTACGACAACACCACCGGTGGAGCCCTGCGGAACCGACTCACCACTTCCCGACGACAGAGAAGATCTCCCGGCTGGAGAGTCTTCTTCCCCTGACTGGTGGGCACAACCAGTTTACCTTCTCTTCCTCGCATCCCAGGACGTCTTGTGGTCGAATTGCCCGTGCCAAGCACCCCGGCAACCGGATAGCCACTTACCACTGGACCGTGAATAAAAGGACCGCTCCTTTTTAACTGAGAACTTCGCGGCTGGTTTCTTCCCTGGCAGTGCAATGGACTCCTGTCTTCCTCCCCAACGAGATCCTCTCTTCCCCCGGACGAAGCACCGACTTGCATCCGCTGCCAGGAACAACTGCCCCCGCTGGAGTATTCTCACCACTTTAAGGTACCGTGTCCGCCAGGCCTCCCTTTCTAAAGATTGCTACAAGGTAATAATAATCCCTTAACCTTCTGGACTGGGCTGGCCGCATTGACCATCTAACTGGTCCCTTTCTTTTGGTCCAACTCTTTCTGAACCTTTTCAAGACTTTTGTGCACTTTTCAAACGTGTGACCTTGGACACATTTCGTTCTGATCCTCTTAAAGTGGATCCGGCTTTCTGAAATCTAACTTCACGGTTTGACTCTGCCTTCCTCTCTTGCTGTGTTCTTTTGAAAGTGTTGGGATCTGTTTCAATTTATGCTTTGCCTTTCTCTCCCTTTTAAACCGAATTATTAGAGTGCTATCTACGTTAAGCGCTCACCGCTGTCTGAAAATAAGTGGGGCTTTACTTAAGACTTGTCTAATATTCATTTAAGGGAGTGTATATCTTTTAGTGACCGTGTTTCTGAACTGCTTAATATTAGTGCCTATGTGTTTTGTTAGATGTGGTTTTAAATAAATAATTATATCTCTTTTACACCAAGCTCTGGTCAGTGTTTGCTTGTTCTACTGTGTTCTTGTGACCTATTGTGAATACTCTGAATACTGCCTAACTCTTCTTGAGGGAAGTCTGACTGCTCAGCCACAGCTACCAAGTGAATCTGTGTGGTACAGACTGCTACCAAGTGGGTTTACTGCCAAACACCTGTAGTCTTAAATCTTTTGCAGTGGTCCCAGAGGGAACTGCACATGTTTCTGCCTAACACTAGTGTACAGCGGTGGGATTTGTTTTGAGTATACACTTTAATGTGCTTTTTGAATACTTTAGGACAACTAACCACAAAGCTTAGCACTAAAAAGCTGATTTTCTAACTATGTCTGCTATGTAGAGTTATACCCTAGAATCATTGTCTGCCAAAACTGCAGAATCTTTCTGAGAAGGGCAAGAAAATGGAACTTATAGAAAGATTGTTAGAAAACCAAAGTCTGGGTGGTACAGAGGAATCTACCCCCCCCCAGCAAATGTAGAAAACAGTGATGGTATTGATCTAAATCAAAGTCTTGATAATGAGTCAGAAGAGGAAAGTGAACCTAATGAAGTTAGCCACTCTGAGCCTCTGTCTGCCTTACCTACTGTACCTACTGGGCCTATACCAGGTCCTACATGTAACCCTGCTTATTTTGAACTTGAAAAAATGAAGCTTGAATTAGAGTACAAACGTTTTATTGCTCAATCTTAAAGAAACCAAGAGCTAGAGTTCAGAAGAATGAATGCCCAGGCTGAGCAGAAAAAAGCTGAGTTAAGACTCAGAGAAATAGAGCTTAATCATGAACTAGAAATGAAGATGTTTTCTGTGGAAAATGCTTCTCTCTCCTCTGGTTCCTCTAGGAGTTCCAGTCCCAAAAGACCCAGATGCCTAAGGAATTAGTGGGTATGTATGAACCTAAGTTGGATGTGTTGGATTGGTTAAAAATGTTTGAGTATAATCATGGGCTCCAGGACATCACAGGGAATGAGTTACTTCCCTGGTTGTTCTCTAGGCTTCCCCCTGTTGCAACTGATGTGGTAATGGAGTTGGGGGAGGTGGATAAGAAGGATTATGAATGTGTGAAACTAGCTTTGATAGCTATATTTGGGAAGACCCCTTCCCAGTACCTTAAGAGGTTTAGGACCCTCAAAAAGCATGATGGTACCCCTTGGGCTACCTGGGTGAGTGAAAGTTTGAATAACTTAGAGGGATGGATTAAGGGTTACAGGGTTAACACTTATGAAGAAATGAAGAATCTTGTAATGATGGAGTCAATTTATAATGCCTGCTCTCCTAAGCTCAGACAGCACTTGGCTGATTCAAAGGAATTGGATTCCAGGAAGTTAGCTAAGGCTGCTGACTTGTGGGTTGCCATCAGGGCCACTCACAAGGATTCTGGGGCTACTCAGAAAAAGGATGAGGGGAAAACAGCCAAGAAAGGACTCCAAAGAGAATTCTAATAATTCCAATTCCAAAGAGGGCCCCAAACAAAACCAAAAGGGTAAGCCACAAGGGAAACCAAATCAGGCTAGTGTACCTTCTGGTGCCAAGCCAGAAGGAGGCCAAAACAAGCCACCATTCCAGAAAGCATTTGGTAAATGCTTTGTTTGTGGCTCCACTGACCATGTGAAAGGAGATCCCAGATGTAAGGGTAAACCTTCAGGGGCTCAGCTTGTCTCATTAGCCTTCGCTCCAGAGGAGAAGTACAAATGGCAAGTGGAAACTTTCTATTGCTGGCTGATGAACCCATTGGAGTCTCAGCCAGTGTTTCTTTAGTGTCTCTGGGTTTGTGGGAACAACAGAACTTAGATGTCTATAATTCTATCCCAGATAATACTAAAGAGTATTATAAGGACAGTGTCCAGGTGAATGGCCAGGAGACTCCTGCCATTAGGTACACTGGGGCCAGCATAACTGTGGTGGACAAATCGTTTTTTCAGGCTGAGGATGTTGCTAAGGCACCCAAACCCCTCACCAAGTTAGCTGGAGGGCCTGTGCAGATGCTTCCCCAATTACCAGTTCTCATCCAGTGTAATGATATGACTGTGAAGATACCTGTCAGCATTCAAAGTGAGGTGGCAGGAAGGGTTCTGCTGGGTAATGACTTGAAAACTCTTGGAGTAGTGTCACATACCCCCAGACCTCCTAGTAAAAAGTTACAGGAGCTCACCAGACCTGCAAGGGAGAGAACCATGAGAGGTGCTCCCAAGGAGATGATGAAGAAAGAGATCACTCCTGCTCCACTGGAGATGTCAGCTGCTGTCTCTAAGAAACTAGAAGGAAAAGGGAAACCTAAAACTTCTAAAAAGAACCTCACAGCCAGCACTCCAGTGCAGCCAACAAGGACTTCCCCTAGGTTGTTCAAAGTTACACCAGTAACTCCCCCTCCAGCTGAGGCTGAGAGGGAGGTACAACCCTGTGTGGTTGAACTAGACTCTGAAGAATAGCTAGTGGAAGGCCAGGGACTCATTGGAGATCTGGATCCTGTTGACCATCCTGAACTGCAGTCTTTACTGGCAGAAGGTGGACCCAACAGGGCAGACTTCAGTAAGGGACAGAGAGAATGTCCAACTCTGGAAGGTCTTCGCCACCAGGCATATGCTCAGGCTGAAGGGCAAGAGCCTGGGAAATATAGGTTACACTGGGAAGATGGCCTCTTCTACAGTGAACCAACCGAGTCTGCACCTGGGGACAACAAAAGACTTGTAGTACCCCAAGAGAACAGACCACAGTTCTTGCAGTTAGCCCATGAGATTCCTTTGGCTGGTCAGTTGAGTTTCAAGAAGACTATGGAAAGGCTCTCACTCTACTTTTATTGACCAAAGATGGGGGCTGAAGTAGATAAGTACTGCAGGAGCTGCCGCACCTGCCAGACTTCTGGTAAGGTTGGCTCCAAGAATGTGGCACCTTTAGTGCCTCTCCCTGTAGTGGGAGTCCCATTTGAGAGAGTAGGGATTGACATTGTTGGTCCCCTTGTTCCTCCAACCTCCTCAGGCAACAGGTTTATACTTGTTGTAGTAGACCATGCTACTAGGTACCCTGAGGCAATTCCTATGAGGACTGTTACAGCTATGGCTATGTCTAAGGCCCTCCTTGGTATTTTTACCAGGGTTGGGTATCCTAAGGAAGTAATCTCTGACAGGGGGTTGAATTTTATGTCCCACTACATGAAAGCCATGTGGAAAACCTGCGGAGTTATTTACAAGTTCTCAACCGCATACCACCCTCAGACAAATGGGCTGTTGAAAGGTTCAACAGAACCATGAAGAGCATGATAGGTGCTTTAGAGGACCCGCTTAAAAGAAAGGGGGACCTTCTACTGCCATGCCTTCTCTTTGCTTATAGAGAAGTCCCTCGGGAGGGAGTAGGTTATTCTCCCTTTGAACTTCTTGATGGTCATCCGGTCAGAGGTCCATTGGCCCTGATCAAGGAGGGGTTGGAGAGTGCTCCTTCCCCCAAGCCAGTCAGAGTGACTGACTATGTGATAGGTCTCCGAAGGAGAATGTCACAAATGATGGCATAAGCAAGTGATAACTTGAAAGCTGGACAAGCACTGACATGACCAAAAGGCTAACATGGTTGAGTTTACTCAGGACCATCTAGCTCTCATTATGATTCCAACAAGGCAGAGGGCCTTGCAAGACAAATGGATGGGACCCTTCAAGGTAGTGGGTAAACTTGGAGAGGTCAACTATCTGGTGGACTTGGGCAATCCTAAGGAGGCTCCAACAGTCTTCCACACCAACAGACTAAAAGCGTATGTCTCCAGACCTGATGTAGGGGCTTTGCTTCTAGCATCATCAGAGGAAGAAGAAGAGAGTGAAGCTCTTCCTGATCTCCTCAGAGGCTTACCTTTAGACGAAAAGATTGAAGGAGTAAATCTCTCTTCAAACCTGACACCTGAGCAACAGGAAGAGTGCAAATCTATGTTAAATCAGTTTGCCTCCCTGTTCTCACTTTCACCAGGCTTGACCCCTTGGGGACAGCATGACATACTCACTGGTGACTGTCTGCCAGTTAAAAGCAGAGGATATCAAATGTCAGAGAATGTAAGAACCCACATTAAAGGTGAGGTCAGCAAGATGCTTGATCTCAGGGTAATAGAGCCCTCTACTAGTCCATGGTCTAGCCCAGTTGTGTTAGTACCAAAGGCAGGATCTAAAGAACTTAGATTCTGTGTGGATTACAGAGCTCTTAATGCAGTCACTAAGACTGATGCCCACCCTTTGCCAAGGACAGATGAGTTGGTGGATAGACTTGGTGCAGCCAAGTTCCTTAGCACATTTGACTTGACGTCAGGCTATTGGCAAATAGCCCTGACAGACCATGCCAAGGAGAAAACTGCATTTTCTAACCCAGTTGGCTTATACCAGTTTAAGGTTATGCCTTTTGGATTGAAAAATGCACCTGCTACATTTCAAAGGATGGTTAACCAGGTTCTGAATGGGATGGAGGACTTCTGCATGGCATACTTGGATGACATAGCAGTGTTCAGCAATTCCTGGGAAGAACATGTGGACCACCTGAGATATGTTTTGCAGGCTCTTGGAAAGGCCAATCTGACCATAAAGGCAAGTAAATGCCAGATTGGACAGAGTAAAGTGGTCTACCTTGGACATGAGGTAGGAGGTGGAGAAATAAGGCCTTTGCCCAGTAAGATTGAAACTGTGCAAAATTGGACAACACCTACTACTCAGACCCAGGCGAGAGCCTTCTTAGCCCTCACTGGATATTACAGGAATTTCATTGAGAACTATGGGTCCATACCTTCTCCACTGAATGTCATCTCCTCTCCTAAATTCCCTAAAAAGGTTAGGTGGAATGAGGAGTGCAATCAGGCCTTTGAAACCCTGAAAAAGGCTCTTTGCCAAGCCCCAGTACTCAGAGCTCCTGACTACTACCAAACTTTCATTGTGCAAACAGATCATTCAAATGTAGGAATAGGTGCAGTCCTCAGTCCACTGTATGGGAAAGGTAGGGAGCACCCCATTTGCTTCATCAGTAGAAAACTGAAGGCTCCTGAAACAAGGTGGGCAACCATTGAACAAGAGTGTTTTGCTATTGTGTGGGCTCTGAAGAAGTTTAGGCCATACTTGTATGGTTCTACTTTTGTCATTCAGACTGACCACCAACCCTTGAGATGGTTAATGAAAATGAAAGGGGAAAACCCAAAACTATTGAGATGGTCAATCTGCCTGCAAGGGTTTGATTTCACCATTGAGCACAGGTCAGGGTGTCACCACCAAAATGCTGATGGTCTCTCTAGGATGTATGTCATCGACTAGAGGTATGAGATTCATCCAGGAGTGGATTAAATCCTCCTGTCCCTTAGTGTGGGGGGGGGGCGAGTGTTAGGGAGAATTCTCTGTTTAGGCTGAATTTCCTAACCTAGTGAGTCCCCCAGCAGCTTTGCTGGATTTCTGGAGTTTGTTTTTTTCTCCTGCCAAGAGTGAAACTCTTTTTCTCCCACTCTTGGACATGATTTATGGTGTTCCTGTGACTGTTAATGTGTTTTATTGGTTATGGGGTCCTTTACTCCATAGGGTCTCATCTTTTTTTACTATGTGTGTTACACAGCACCCTCTGTGCAGTGACACAGGGGTGTCATAGTGACACCCCGCTATAGACTCCATACCCTGGGACTGACTATTGTCTCCCAGGGCATGTAAGGTCACCATTGGCTTTACTAGTCCCAAATTATGAACAGAAACCAGTACACACCATCATATTGTGGACGTACTGGTCGGGGCAATTCGATTGCCCTGGGGTCTGTTAGTCGAGGGGGCACGTCTCCGTCCCCCCTGATCAAGTTTTGGCTGGTGGCAGTGGATACTACTTTTTATATTCGACCGCGAATATATCTCTATGGGATTTTCCCATTGTTCGAGGCTACCAACTTTAATTATTTAATTCTCATAGCCTCGAACATACCGCTGGTTTATTTATTTAATATTAATTTGCCGCTTGGTATTTTTTGCCAGAACTCGATTCTAAAATGGCGTTTGTGTTCTTTTCTGTGACTCCAATCCAAGTCGAGCCCTTTGTTCCACTTTTTGGCAGGCTTCTCCACAGAAGCCTCCAAAAGTGGTGCCACTCTGTCTGGGTACCACAGGGGGTGTCGGAGGGGGTTTAGGCACCCTGGACTGAGTTACCTTGGTAACTCAAGTCGCACTCTTGTGTGATTGGCCCAGGTGGTGAGCCGGTCGGCTCACCACTTAGCATGTTTGATTGACAACTAGGCTGAGTGAATGGGGGTGTGCTGCATAAAAGCAGGGCTTTTAGGACTGGAACTTCAGAAGTCGCCACAGGACCTGAGAATCCGACGAGGGAGAAGCTGAGCCGACCTGCTACGACGGCACCACCGGTGGAGCCCTGCGGAACCGACTCACCACTTCCCGACGACAGAGAAGATCTCCCGGCTGGACAGTCTTCTTTCCCTGACTGGTGGGCACAACCAGTTTACCTTATTTTCCTCGCATCCCAGGACGTCTTGTGGTCGAATTGCCTGTGCCAAGCACCCCGGCAACCGGATATCCACTTTCCACAGGAACGCGAATAAAAAGATAAGCTCCGTTTTTAACTGAGAACTCCGCGGCTGGTTTCTTCCCTGGCAGTGCAACGGACTCCTGTCTTCCTCCCCGACGAGATCCTCTCTTCCCCCGGACGAAGCACCGACTTGCATCTGCTGCCAGGAACAACTGCCCCCGCTGGAGTATTCTCACCACTTTAAGGTACCGTGTCCGCCAGGCCTCCCATTTTTAGAGATTGCTACAAGGTAATAATAATCCCTTAATCTTCTGGACTGGGCTGGCCGCCTTGACCATCTAACTGGTCCCTTTCTTTTGGTCCAACTCTTTCTGAACCTTTTCGAGACTTTTGTGCACTTTTCAACCGTGTGACCTTGGACACATTTCGTTCTGATCCTCTTAAAGTGGATCCGGCTTTCTGAACTCTAACTTCTCGGTTTGACTCTGCCTTCCTCTCTTGCTGTGTTCTTTTGAAAGTGTTGGGATCTGTTTCAATTTATGCTCTGCCTTTCTCTCCCTTTTAAACCAAATTATTAGAGTGCCATCTGCGTTAAGCGCTCACCGCTGTCTGAAAATAAGTGGGGCTTTACTTAAGACTTGTCGAATATTCTTTTAAGGGAGTGTATATCTTTTAGTGACCGTGTTTCTGAACTGCTTAATATTAGTGCCTGTGTGTTTTATTAGATGTGGTTTTAAATAAATAATGATATCTATTTTACACCAAGCTCTGGTCAGTGTTTGCTTGTTCTACTGTGTTCGTGTGACCTATTGTGAATACTCTGTATACTGCCTAACTCTTCTTGAGGGAAGTCTGACTGCTCAGCCACAGCTACCAAGTGAATCTGTGTGGTACAGACTGCTACCAAGTGGGATTACTGCCAAACACATGTAGTCTTAAATCTTTTGCATTGGTCCCAGAGGGAACTGCACAGGTTTCTGCCTAACAGGGTTTGACTGTAAATGTTGCTAAATGCTGTTATGAATTTCTTTTCCAACTTGGAAAATAATGAAGTGGTCACATTACAAGTTCGGCAGTAACACGCCAGTGATACCCGCCGTTTGCCACTGCACTTGTAACACTTTTCCGTCACCTGATATCCCGGTGCCACCAGAACATTACAAGTCCCAGTCGATCAGGAAGTCAGGCACTGGAAAATGTTGTTCCCCATTCCCGTGGAGTCCCATGGGAGTCTACCACGGGGGTGGGGAGATGGAAACACTGGCACCGTTGCTAACGGTGCCGGTGCTTCCATAACAAGACTGCCTAACGGGTACGTTGCGCTGAGGTCAATGGCCCCTGCAGGCAGACTTGTAGTGTGGCGGCCCGGAAACCCTGCGTTATGTTGATACCATCACCGGCCCACTGACCTTTAATTGTGGCAAGGAATTGAAACTCAATGCATTTCAATCAGATTTAGCATGACTCTTAATCCCCCAAAACATGCATAGAAAAGCAGCAAAAGTAGTTCAATGAATTGCTGGCATTTTTAAACTTGCCCCTCGGATCTTGAACAACCAGTGGAGCTCATTTTAAGAGCATATGAGGCAAAAATGAAATGTGCGGCATTACATAGGCCAGGGATCTGTGGATTTAGGTACGTAGGGAGAACGCACTGTCTACAAAACATTTTCTGCAAAAGATTGCTAGGTTTACCATAATTTGCCCACAATTTTCGATTGAGAATTGAATTTGTGTTTTCTGGAGGAAATCCTGGGACATATTATATTTAAGCAATAAACCCTGATGCGAGAGGCCATTACTGGTCAGGTAATGAGCCCGGACCCGAGTTGCTCGCTTCTTAACATGAGCGGCAATGCCCTCTCACTTCAGGGTTTTTAGCTGTTAGCACTCCAGCATGGTTGCTATTTCTCATCCTTAACAAATTGACAAAACAAATAGCCACGTGGATGTAGGGAGGAGGGAACTACACGTAGTCCCTTCTCCCTTTCCATGCCATCCATTGCTACAGCAGTAAGGGCTGGATCAGCTTGTGTTCATGGAGCTGGCCAGCCGCAGATCAGTGTGGCGGGCTTGGGGTCTGATAGGAGTAGTTTGTGAGGTGGAAGTGGGGAGGGGGAAGGGGAATGAGCCGTTAGGCCCCATGGGCTTACGTGCCTGGCACGAAAGATGACAGCGTCCCACTTCTGGGGTCAATACCATGAGTTATGGCCTGTCTTCTGAGCTTCCTGATTGGCTAGGAGCCCGTCTGTCCTGCCTGCCAGGTAATAATGAGTGAAAATGTGAAGAGTGTACTTTCGCTGAAGGCAGTAGTAGATGAGTTAGCAAAGTTTTACATCTTTGTTTGTACAGGTACTTCAGAGATGAGTCAAGATGCCTTAGGGTATGATTGACTTAGGCTTTATTACATCAGGTGTCACTTGAGTTCAGGTTTTATGCTCTAAGGCACACATAAAACAGGAGTCAACCATTGGCTACCTCATCCAGACACATCTCTGCCCCAACAGACACGCTGATGTAACTTTAATTTTATCACTCTCTCAATATGTTCTGATCTACATATGCATGGAATATTCATCCTTATTTGCACCCAGGGAAGGGCGCTGGAAATGCTGGGGAGAACACACAGTGTACCACCTGCATTTAACAGCCAACCGAGGCCTATCCCTGGAGGGCACCATCTTGATTGGGGGGAGGCAACAGAGAGCCTCTCCCTGTTGTCCCCCCATTCCCTGCCCTTCTCCCTCCAAGACATCCCGCACCCTTACCCCACCCCCTTCCATTCTTCCCCACTTACCTGCTGAACCGGATCTTCGTGCTCCGGTCCCGGCAATCCGTCTCGCCCACGACCGCAATAGAAATAGAAGTACCTTACCGTTACCAGCCCCATCCCCAACCTGAACGGGGTTATTGCTATATTCTAGCTTCAGTCAGCACGGCAACCGAACGAGCAGCGGACACAACACAAAGGTTTCCACTTCAATTCTTTTGCACCTAAGGAATGTATTGGGCAAAAAGATGATTCACGTCTGGACGAAGAATGTATATGAATTGTAAATTAATGGGAGAGCTGACGGGGAACTGCTGAAAGCTAGTAATACGAATTTGGAAATACAAAGCCTAGGGTATTCGTTAGAACTCTATCTAGAATGGTCACCATAGAGTTGGATAGAGGAGGATAAATACAGTGGTGCCTTAGTGTGGATAGATTTGTGAACCAGGAGAAGACATTCAAATCTGGCCCTGTTTTGCATCATCAGCCATCCAGCCGAGGAAGTAGATGTGAAGTGAGGGAGTTCAAAGAGAGTCCTGGTAGCGAAGTTAATGATCTTGTCGAGAGGACTGAAAGCATAGTTGGGAGACCAAAGAGGATACTGGAAAAGTAAGTCCGTTTAGAGAAGACAAGAGTGGTTAAGAGATGCTTGGCATTGTGGAAAGGACGGAGGTGCCTGATTTTCCTAATATTTAGAAGAATGAGGCAAGCTGCTGTTCCAGTTCTGGAGATGAAAGTATAGAAGGTGTGAGAAGGGTCATAGATGATGTTGAGGTTTCTAGCTGAAGAAGAGTAGGAGAGAGTGTCGGTGGGAACTGGATGGAGGGAGGAAGAGATAAAAAGGAGCTTTTGGCAGGGCAGAAGAGTACCTCTGTTTTGGTTCGGGTCAGCCCCTTGTTTTTTTAGGAGAGGGATGACTGTGGTCATTTTGAAAAAAGAGGGAAAGCAAGCAGAGTCGAAGGTCAGGTTGAAGAGTTCTGTGCACTCAGAGGCCACTATAGGGGCAATAAGATTGACTATCTGAGGATAAAGAGGGTCTGAGGGGGCACAAGAGGGGTTGGCCTTCATCAGTAGAGATAGCCCTTTGTCAGTATGTGTGTGACTTAAGTGGGAGATGGAGGCAGAGGATGATTGTAGAGTAGGCGGAGTGTAAAATGTAAGAGGACGGAGTGTGAGGATGCTCAGGAGAGTCTCTATTTTTGGAAATGTTTGCAGCAAAATCTTCAGCTATATCATTAGCTGTGAGAGTAGAGTTGATAGTCACAGATTTAGGAGGAGTGAGGAGTGAGTTTAGGGTGCCCTGTAGCCGCCGAGGATGGTTGGATAGAGAGTCAATTAGGGCTAGTTAGAATTCCCCTTTAGCTCTATCAAGAGTGGACTTGAGAGAGTTCAGGGCAGAGAGGTAGTTTTATAGGTCCTCAAGCGAGTGGGTACACCTCCATTTATACAGCAGCTGACGCATGTCTTTGTGAGAGCGTATATGAATGGGGTGACTCATGGTTGAGGATGCTGAGGCTTAGGGGTGAAAGTAAGCAGTGGGAGGGAGAGGAGAATTAGTCATGTAGTAGAGTATGGAAGCTGGAGAAGGCAGTGTTGGCGGAAGAGGTATCGGGTGTGAAGGAGTAGAGAACGGTAGGTCAGAGAGAAAGGGGGGGATGGCAGAAGGTTTACATTTCCTTTCAGCAATAAGTGAAGCAAGTAGTGAGGAAAGGTCAGAGGGTGGAACGGAGATGGTGGTTGAAGCAATTGAGTAATCAGATATGGATGGTGTGACAGTAGTATTAGTGGCTGAGAGAGAGGTGGAGATGAATACGAGATCCAAAGAGTTACCCCCTGTGTGGGTATGTAGGTTATGGATAGAGTGGGGAGCGTGGTCACAAAGAAAAGACTGATGTTCAGATTTCTGAGAAGTGGTTGGAGAGGGAAGGTTAAAGTCACGTAAGAGAATGGGGTGATGTTTAGTGGAAAGAGAACCAAGGAGTTGTCCAAGATCATCTTAGGTTGGTAGCACAGTGTGGAGAGACAGTGTAGTAATTAGGAAGCTTTGGGTACTCACAGGTGCAACAGGGAGCAAGACAAAAGCAAAAGCACATAGGCAAAGAGGCTGATCAAAAGCTGGTCTTCACCCTTAACTGTGACGCCCCTGGCTGGATGCCCTTAGGAAGTTCAGAAGGGATGACACACACTCTTGTCACCTGATTGCTTTGTCCATCAGTGGTTGGTCTCTCTGATATTGTCTCTGCTGTTGCTGAGATGAGGTGATTTATTTGCGATTGGTGTTGCCAGAGAAGCCTCTGGTGGCTTTCGGCTGAAGAAGGGGTTGCTCCAAGATGGCCGCAGGAACTGATGCCACCTATCCAAGATGGCCACAGAAAGTGTTATCACGGATCCGAGATGGCCACTGGAAGTGATGTCAGTGACTAATCCAAGATGGCCACTGGCAGTCAAGTTCCAGACAGAAAGTGAAGCCAAAAACCAGAAGGAATTTGTTATCAGTTACCCTGATTTAGGCTATGGGAATGGAAGGATGATGACTATGAAACTTTTATTTAAAGGACTTCAATCCCAAAATACTAATTGACTGACTGACTGAGGATTGAGAAGTACATCTGAGGAGGCGAAGGGAGGTGAATTGATGATTTCCTAAACAGAACATTTTTCCCAACTCTTCCTTTGTGCACAAGTCTATTCAGAATTTGACACAAATTATAAAAGTTGTTGCCTCTCTTTCTTCTGAACCACTCTTTATTTGGAAAAATGGCCCTCCAAAATGGGGATTTAAGGAAGATATTTTCATTTTACTTAGATCAGACAGACTTTATTAGATAATATGGAAGTCTTTTCATCATATAAATTGGACCTTACCCTGGCAAGCATACTCTTGCAATCTCTTCAGCAGTTAGGTTGTTTCCTGTATTATATTTTTTGTCGTCATATCCATGTCTGTTAAACAAATTGGTGAAGGACCTCAGGTCTGTGCTAAGAATTGCTTTACTTATGACACACACTCTAAACCTTGGAGAAAATCTATATGTAGGACATCCTGCCCTATCTTGCCTTACTTCCATCTTGCCCCATCACCTAGAAAAGTTATTATGTTAATGTGCAATGATGCTATCGATGTAAAGGTAGCTTAGTTATGCTAGAGTTAGATCAAATGATGTCTTTGTTTCCTTATTATCAAGGGGTTGTGATGTTTCATTTAATGCAAATTGATCAGGGTTTTGGTCTTCAAAATCTTTCCAAGAGTTACGCTTATTAAAATCAGTTAATCTTTATATTTCAATCAAAATGGTTTTAATCTGTGTGAACAACAGTCGAACTAAATGGGGGCTCTAGAGTGGCAGCTTCCGCCTACTACTCACAATATTATCACACACAACAGGCAGAAGCCTCTAATCTCGACTTTGACACTGTGGCCTATGGCTCACCAAATCTCCCTATCGGAAAGTCTAAATACCCCGCAAATAAGTGGGTATTGATGGCTGTCTGTCTAGAAAAGGAAAGAGGCTGGAAAGAGGCTCTGCCCAACCTCACTCACTATTTTCCTCACTTTCTTCCCCATTAAAACCCAAAAAGCAAACATTCAAGGCATTTCAACATACTGGACATTCTGCATCTGGTAGGAAGGTCACAAATCAGACGGATAAGAAGAAAATCAAACATTGTGCATTCTCAAAGTAATGAAGGAAGCAAATTTGAAAAATCAAAGATGCAAGAAAAATAGCCACCTGTAAGCAGCCCTTCGAAGCCCATGGGCAGAATTTGAAAGAGTTGAGCACAAGCTCCTTGTAAAACAAAACACCTAAATCATGATGGCGTAAACAGAAGAAAAAAAGAAAACTTCTGAGAAGAGAAGTGGAAACACTCTTCTGGTTTTTAGTAACAACAGTGGTTCTGGTCCTGAATAAAGCGGTCAGATTTGGCAAAAACCACTGAAACCGGTAGACCGATTCTATGTGTTCAGGCTTATCCCCTGAACCCCCAGGAACTGCAGATTGGTTGAGTGCCTGGGTTGCTTAAAAACTGTGAGTTTCCTAATTGGCAACGTTTTTATACACTCAGAGGGTGAGATTAAAGGGATAAAAAATCATTGAGTGTTTGTTTTTGGGCTTTAATGGGAAAAAGTGAGGAAAGTAGTGAGGGAGGTTAGGAACAGCCTCTTTCTATCCCCTTTCCTAGATAGGCGGCCCACCAGCGCCCACTAGAGAGAGAACATATTCAAGGGGTATTTAGACTTTCTAATAGGGGGGATTTAGTGAGCCTTAGGCCACTGTGTCAAAGTCGAGAAGGCTTCTGCCTTTTGTGTTTAATCTCTGTGAAACATTCCAATATTTTAAGATATCAGTTATCTGAGAAAGATTAGCAGTCAAAATGTTGAGTCTCTTAACATAAATGTACATTCTGCCACAACCTCTGTTCTTTTTGGAGGATGATTGTCTAGTCATTTCCTGGTTACCAATAGTTGTGCCACACAAAACATTACTGAAATACTTGATTGCTTCTTATTGGTTAGTTTATTCTCTATTGTATGTATTCCCATTATCAGTACTCCTACATTAAATGTTATGTTATGTTACTTTGCATTTATTTAGTGCCTTATGTACCATTGGTATGGTCTCAAGGCGCTGGTAGGTTGAACGCACTCAGGAACCGAAGTTCAAGTCAGTAGAGAGAGTAGAGAGGGTCAAAGGTGCTTGTGCACACCGGATATGTGTGCAGCTGGTGTGGTATTTGTATAATAGCTACTTCATAGCGGTAGGTGTGGTGGTTGAGAGATCAAGAGTATGTGTTTGTTCTGGCCGGATTTATCCATACCGGTTCTGGCTGTGTTAGGCCTGAGGAGAACGCCTAGCTGGAGGGTGTGAAACCAGCAGTGTTTAGTTAGAGTGATGTGGAGTGTGAGGCAGATGTTGGTATGAGAACAGCTATACTGAATGGTGTCATAGTATCTCTGTGTTCTAGTTGAGTGGGGGTGTAAAGAAGAGAGTAAGCATGGTGATGATATATGATGGTTTACACGCTCTTTCAAAACGTTATATGCACTCTGACAATTCTATGTATGTCGTGCACTTTTATGCTCTCTAATCAGTTCCATGCGCTCCAGTCCGCTCCATGCACTCCAGTCCGCTCCATGCACTCTAGTCCGCTCCATGCACTCCAGCCCATTCCATGTACTCCAGTCCGTTCCAAGCACTTTGAACCGTTCCACGCATTCCAAACCGTTCCAAGCATTCCAGTCCGTTTCCCGCACTCCAATCCGTTCCATGCACTCCAATCTGTTCTATGCACTCGGATTTGTTCCATGTACTCCGATCATTTCTGTGAATTCTAAGTTGTTTTGTGCACCCCATCCATATATTTCACCCGTACATTCCACATATTTCACCTGTACCTTTCATATATTGCACCAGTACCATCCACAGACTTCATCCATTCCTTGCACATACGTCCCCATTCCATCCACATACATCCCCATTCCATCCACATACGTCCCCATTGCAACCGCATACATCCCTCGTTCCTCCACATACTTCACCCGCTCCATCCGCTCCACGCAGTCGTCCGCTCCACGCATCCGTCTGCTCCACGCATTCCTCCGCTCCATGCACTTGCCTTTTCCATGTCCTCGCCCGCTCAATGCCCTCGCCTGCTCCACGCACTCGCCCGCTCTACGCACTCATGGGCTCTACGCCCTCATCCACTCTTACACAATCATCCGCTCCATACACTCGTCCGCTCTGCACACTAGTCTGCTCTACACACTAGTCCGTTCTACACACTAGCCCATTCTACACACTAGTCCGTTCAACACACTAGTTCGTTCTATGCATTCATCCGCTCTATACACTCCTCCGTTCTTACATACTCGTCCACTCTGCGCACTCATCCTCTCTACGCACCCATCCGCTCTACGCACCCATCTGCTCTACGCACTCCTTGGTTCTTACACACTCATTCGCTCTGCACACTCGTCCGCTCTGGGCGCTCGTCCGCTCTGCGCACCCGTACGCTCTGCGAACCCATGCACTCTGCGCACCCATCCGCTCTGCGCATTCATCCGCTCTTATGCATTCAGCCGCTTTTACACACTTGTCTGCTCTACGTGCTTGTGCGCTCTTCACACTTGTCTGTTCTACACGTTTCTCGGCTCTACACAGTTGTCCGCTTTACACATTCGTCCACTCTAAGCATACTTCCGCTCTGCACACTCATCTGCTCTACACACCCATCCGCTCAACTCATCTACCGGCTCAACGCGCTCCTCCGCTGTACACACACCTCCGCTCTATGCACCCATCTGCTCTATGCGCCCATCAGCTCAACGCAGAAATCCGCTCCATGCACCCATCGGCTCTACGCACCCATCCGCTCCACGCACTCATCCGTTCCACGCACTCGTCTGCTCTATGCACTCATCCTTTCCACGCACTCATCTGCTTTATGCATTCATCTGTTCTACATAGTCCTTCGCTCTATACACTCATCTGCTCTATACACTCATCTGCTCTATAAACTCATCCGCTCTATACACTCATTCGCTCTATACACTCATCCGCTCTACACATTCATCAGCTCTGTGCGCTCCTGCGCTCTACGCACTCCTCCGCTTTTATGCACTCATCCGCTCTACACGCTCATCTGCTCAATACAGTCCTCCGCTCTACCGACTCGTCCGTTTTACACACTCATCCGCTCGATGCATTCATCCGCTCTAAGCACCCTTCTACTCTCCACTCTACGCACCCATCCGCTCCATGCACTCATCCGTTCCACGCACGCATCTGCTCTATGCACTCGTCCTTTCCACGCACTCATCTGCTTTATGCATTCATCTGTTCTACACAGTCCTTCGCTCTAAACACTCATCGGCTCTATACACTCATCTGCTCTATAAACACATCCGCTCTATACACTCATCTGCTCTATACACTCATCTGCTCTACACCTTCATCAGCTCTGTGCGCTCCTGCACTCTATGCACTCCTCTGCTTTTATGCACTCATCCGCTCTACACGCTCATCCGCTCAATACAGTCATCCACTCTACCCACTCATCCGTTCTACACACTCGTCCACTCGATGCATTCATCCGCTCTAAGCACCCTTCCGCTCTACGCACTCATTCCCTCTACACACACATCCGCTCTACACACCCATCTGCTCTACACACCCATCCGTTCTATACACTCATCTGCTCTACACACTCATCCGCTCTACACACTCATCCATTCTACACCCTCATCCGCTCAACGCATTCATCCCCTCAACGCGCTCGTCCGTTCCATGCACTCATTCCCTCCACGTACTCATCCGACCCATGCACTCGACCATTCCATGCACTCAACTGCTTTATGCACTCATCTGCTATACACAGTCCTTTGCTCTATACACTCATCCGCTCAGTACACTCATCCGCTCTATACACTCATCTGTTTTATGCACTCATCTGCTCTATACACTCATCCTTTCTATACACTGGTCTGCTCTATACACTCGACTGCTCTATACACTTGTTCGCTCTATACACACGTCCGCTCTATGCACTCATCTGCTCTATGCACTCATCTGCTCTATGCACTCATCCGTTCTATGCACTAATCCACTCTATGCACACATCCGCTCTATGCACTCATCCGCTCTATGCACTCACCCACTCTATACACTCGACTGCTCTATACACTCGTTCGCTCTATACACACGTCCGCTCTATACACTCATCCTTTCTATACACTCGTCTGCTCTATACACTCGACTGCTCTATACACTTGTTCGCTCTATACACACGTCCGCTCTATGCACTCATCTGCTCTATGCACTCATCTGCTCTATGCACTCATCCGTTCTATGCACTAATCCACTCTATGCAAACATCCGCTCTATGCACTCATCCGCTCTATGCACTCACCCACTCTATACACTCATCCGCTCGATTCACTCATCCGTTCTACACATTCATCTGCTCTGTGCACTCCGGCGCTCTGCGCACTCCTCCGCTTTTATGCACTCATCCGCTCTACACACTCATCTGCTCAATACAGTCCTCCGCTCTACCGACTCGTCCGTTTTACACACTCATCCGGCTCGATGCATTCATCCGCTCTAAGCACCCTTCTACTCTCCACTCTACGCACCCATCCGCTCCATGCACTCATCCGTTCCACGCACGCATCTGCTCTATGCACTCGTCCTTTCCACGCACTCATCTGCTTTATGCATTCATCTGTTCTACACAGTCCTTCGCTCTAAACACTCATCGGCTCTATACACTCATCTGCTCTATAAACTCATCCGCTCTATACACTCATCTGCTCTATACACTCATCTGCTCTACACCTTCATCAGCTCTGTGCGCTCCTGCGCTCTATGCACTCCTCAGCTTTTATGCACTCATCCGCTCTACACGCTCATCCGCTCAATACAGTCATCCACTCTACCCACTCATCCGTTCTACACACTCGTCCGCTCGATGCATTCATCCGCTCTAAGCACCCTTCCGCTCTACGCACTCATTCCCTCTACACACACATCCGCTCTACACACCCATCTGCTCTACACACCCATCCGTTCTATACACTCATCTGCTCTACACACTCATCCGCTCTACACACTCATCCATTCTACACCCTCATCCACTCAACGCATTCATCCCCTCAACGCGCTCGTCCGTTCCACGCACTCATCCCCTCCACGTACTCATCCGACCCATGCACTCGACCATTCCATGCACTCAACTGCTTTATACACTCATCTGCTATACACAGTCCTTTGCTCTATACACTCATCCGCTCAGTACACTCATCCGCTCTATACACTCATCTGTTTTATGCACTCATCTGCTCTATACACTCATCCTTTCTATACACTCGTCTGCTCTATACACTCGACTGCTCTATACACTCGTTCGCTCTATACACACGTCCGCTCTATGCACTCATCTGCTCTATGCACTCATCTGCTCTATGCACTCATCCGTTCTATGCACTAATCCACTCTATGCACACATCCGCTCTATGCACTCATCCGCTCTATGCACTCACCCACTCTATACACTCATCCACTCGATTCACTCATCCGTTCTACACATTCATCTGCTCTGTGCACTCCGGCGCTCTGCGCACTCATCTGCTCTACACACTTATCTGCTCTACACACATCCGCTCAACGCATTCATCCGCACAACGCATTCATCTGCACAACGCATTCACCTGCACAACACCTTCATCCGCTCAGCGCGCTCAGCCGTTCCACGCGCTTCATCCATTCTTCCGATTTCATCCGCTCCATTCACTTCGTTCATTCATCATGCCTTATCGGTTCAGGCCATGTCACTTGGCATACGTACTTCATCCGTTCCGTGCTCTCTATCTGTTTCATGCATTACATCAGTCTCATGTACTTGAATTGTCTATTCTGTACTTTCCATGTGAGTAATACTAAACAAGATACTGGGGATTAGTGTCCCTAAAGCTTATTAATTGTAGATATCATAAGCTTCGGTATTTGAACATCTGGGATATATTTTATGGCCATCAGGAATAGATGTATTCATTTTGGTTAAAGTATAATTTAGCTTCTAGTTGCTAAATGCTGTTATGCTTCATGGAGAAGCTGGATAGATGAAGTATATTTGCAAAATAGTACATTTTGGGAAATTAATTTAGAGAATGAATTTACACTTTTTGCAAAGTTCGGCTGCATTAATATGTTCATGTGCATACATGCTATTTACGTATTAAATAGTGTGTATTCTGGCAACATGTATTCTGTGTCTTTCCACACACAGTTTTGTTGGTTATACATACAGTTCCTAAGCATAGTTCACGTTTTTTGTGGTTCCAAGTAGACAAAAATACGGGTTGGTGCGATATCTCACTGCGGTTTCAGACGCATTCATAATAATGTACTATTTTGCAAATATACTTCATCAAGTCCAGCTTCTCCACGAAGCTTAACAGCATTCAGCAACTAGCCAATGCTCCGTTCAGTACACGTGCATAGTTTCTTGTAAGTACAAGGCTAGCATTCACCATGATGCAGAAAGGATCCTTATTGACAGGCACAGACAACTATAATAACAAAAATGGTGGCTGGCATGCAATGACGTCGCCGGGACAGTGACGTCATCGCGTACGCAATTCCCGCCACCGTTTTAGTATTTAAAACACCTCTCTGGACACAGAACAATCCTGATGTCGAGGGAGGAGGTCAAAGAAGAAAACAAAGATAAGCACATACATGGAATAAGATATACACATGGAGATCCCAAGCAGGGTACAAAGATTATTATCAAATAGTCTCTGGAATCAGACAAATCCTATATTCAAAGAAAAATGCACTATTCCCTTTGTAATGTCCACATACAGGACACCAGGAAGAGAGAATCTAATTGGGAGAACACCTAGAAAACTCAAGGTTTGTAAAAAATACAACGTTTCACTTGAAATCAGGGGTTCTTAAACTATATTAAGAATATTTAGCAGACGTATGCCTTGCATCTAAGGTTCCTGAAGATAATCACAGGTCTGCACCGCCCATCAGCGCTAAGCCCGTTAGAAAAATATGAAGCTCATGTAGGAGTGACGTAATCATGACCAGGTAATATAAACACCTGTACAATATGCCTATGTCTCCGTAATAAATGCTACATTTTATGAAAAACCAAATGAAGATTGTGGAAATGTTTGTATTAAACATTTAGAAAATCTGCATGTTTGAGAATTACGTGTATGTATTTGAAAATGCACAACTGACTTAGTAACTAAGGGGCTGATTCACGGAACAAATGTGCCCCAAAAAATGTGGCGCAAGCTGGCGCAACCGCGAAAAAGCAAGCGCACATGTGCGATTCATGGAAGGCCCTGCGCGTGTTTACGCAGGGACGTGCGCCAAATCCGCGGGTGGCGCACACGGGCGCACACGTCATTGCAACATCCCGAACGCTGTGCGCGGACGCACACAGCTAAAGCGCACAACGTGTAGTGCACACAACAAAAGGGGGCAGAACACGGGGTGGAACTCGCGGAATGGGGAACAACGCGTGAAAATGAGGGCGTAACTGGGAAATACACGGAACGGCCACACACAAGCAAACTACACATATTAATGGAATCTAAAACGGGAAGCCCGCACACGCCAAAAGACGCGCACTGGCGTCAACACCACTGCCCCATGAAGGCAGGCGGAATCGTCCCCGCGCAGTATAAAAGTGCGCGCAAACACGTATATACAGCTACGATGAATGCCTCATTTGTCTCAGCACTGATCGTGGCACACCGCAGGAGGAGGAGAATAGCCAGTCCCTGCATTTTTTTGTCCCGGACCAGCCTTTTAGGGATGCCTGACAACCAGGTCTATGGCAGGTATAGGTTTCCACCTCGTATCATCCTAGACCTGGTCAGGGAGTGGGAAGATGACCTTACATCACCCACTCTGTGCTCCCAAGCATTGAGCCCCTTGGAGAAGGTGCTCAATGTCCTCCATTTTTGGCCACTGGGTAATTTCAGCGGACAACTGCCATAGTTAGGGGTGTCTCACAGGCCAAGCAGTCACACTGCCTACACCAGGTGTTGGCAATAATGACTGTGCGGCCCTCAGTCTGCGGTCACATATACATGCCCAGAACACCCGCAGAAATGTAGGCCGTGGTCCAGGTCTTTTACAGGGTGGCACACTTCCCCAAAGTGCTCGGTGTCATAGATTGCTCCCATGTGGCCCTACGTCCACCTAGGGCCACTGAGCACATCTATCGAAACCCCAAGCACTGGCATTCCATCAACGTGCAGGTTGTATGCGATGCCAAGGGAATCATTACCTCTGTCTATGCAAACTACCCTGGGTCTACCCAGGACAGTTTCATATACAGAATGTCCGCCCTGAGCCGGGCCCTGGAAGGTGGGAAGCATGGCGACACATGGCTCCTAGGTGAGTACAAATGCCTGTGCACATGCATGCATGTCACAGACAGACAAATACACAAACCCAACTAATCACAACCATTATCACCTCCCCAGGGGACAGTGCCTACCCTCTGAGCAACCACATGATGAAGCCAATACAGAACCTCACCACACCACCCCAGGTAAGATACAATGCTGCCCATATTGCAACCAGGGGCATAGTGGAGCGCACATTCGGAGTGCTCAAGTCACGCTTCTGCTCCCTTGACCGCTCTGGCGGGCAGCTACTATATGCACCCCCAGTAGTGTGCAGGATCATTGTGGCAGCATGTGTCCTGCATAATGTTGCAACACGGCGGGACGTACCTTGGACATGGTGGTGCTCCCTCATCCTCAACCACAGGCACAGGCGCTGCCCATGGGAGGGGAAAGGGCCTGTGGCGAGGCAGCTCAGACCCAGCTTGTGGCCACATATTTCACCTAAACTCCCACCCCTGATGAGTGCACACAGGCCTGGCACATACCAGGTGACAATCGATGATGACAAAGAGACAGTCAACTGTCACAACCTTACCACCCTGAGAATGTTTCCACGGAAGTGCTACGTTGTGTGCATCCCTAGCTACTTAAACATAGCCAATCCTGTGTGACCAAAAGGAACACATGCAAGGTGTGTATCACACCACCCCCATGTAAAACAGGCCATGACAATCACTGATATGTCACCCAAACCCTCCCAACCCACATCAGCCTTGTCAGCCACACCATGACATGGCATGCAAAAGCCCAACACATGACCAATTAGATACAATGTGACATGTGATAAATGGAAAGAGGGCCGAGACAATCACACCTGACATGGAATCAGATGAAATGACTGACCAACAACCTCCCACACATACAAAGTCATACACAAATGCATGCCACCAGTGGTACCGTCAACAAAACAATGAATGCCTGTTGTTATGCACATTGGACAAGCCAAATTCACTAATCCCTAACCCGTGTGCTGTGTGTGTCTCCTGCAACACACTGCTCAGCACACAGCACAGTGAGCAGCCATTGTGTTGGAGATACACCTTGAGCATCATATAAAAAGGACAAGCAACAAAAATAACCTACGCCGCATGTACACGATCCCCAAATGGTAAGTGATCATGCGCTGGAGGGACACAGCATGCCAGAGAAGGCAATCTGTGCGCACGTGTGGGCATGGAAGGGTGGTTGTATGTGAGGTGGAGCATTGTTTAAGTTTGTGTGTCAGTAGGGACATGCACTCAATACATGCATGTGAAATCAAGTGACCATCAGTGTCCTGTACACATCACATGTGAACATTGCCCATGTGTACACCCCAGCATGTCAAACCACAACAATCCCCTGACACCTGAAATGTAAACACAACACAGGAACAGCCATTGACCAGCAGAACACATCATGCATATAGTACCCCACAATTAGAATGTCAGAGAGTGCCCAAACACTGTAGCCCACGCGTACTGTCCCACAACAAAAGGCCCTCCCTCATTGACCCATTCTGCAGAACTGTGTCTGGGGTCTGTTGCCTTCTTCCTGCTAGTCTACCTGGCTTCAGGATCCCCTTACCCCTTGGCTTCCATCTTCTACCTTGCGTGTAAATAGGGTCCAGCCCCCTCAGAGGCCACCTTGACTGGTAAAAATACCAAATCGCAGAGAACTCCAACAAGCCAAACCCTCAAACCAGGGAAGAAGCCTGTAGCCACAAAAAACCCTGGAAGAGTCTCCAATAAATGAATAGAAGTTGCTGAAAATTGCTAAGTACAAGTCCAAGCAGAATGATAGAAGTACAACCCAAGTAGCACAGTTCAACAATGGTTCAACAGGATGGGTAGCATTTTCAGTACACAATACTCAATGAGGATGCAACAACTGATTGGTAGTGTCACAACTCCGGTCTCCACGCACATGAGTGGCACGAACCAACCACCCCCACCGCGGTCTGGGCGCCTGCAAGGTAAAATTTACACAGGCCTCCGAGACCCCGGCGAGGAAAGAGGATTAGTGATCTGTTCTTTGGATAGGCATCAGTATTCAGGTAACCGGAAAGAGGGTCAGGAGAAGGGAGGTAGATAGGCAAGGGAAAGTAGGCCAAAGACAAAATACAACTATTTACAATAACACATACTCAATCAGAGGAACCATGTTCTGCATGCACATTGTACAAAATGGGTCAAATGCAAGCCAAAGAGAGACTTATCTCTGGGGTGAGTGCTGGCCTCCTGCCTGCGCACTCTCAGGTCCGGTAACAGGAGCAGTTCAATGCTACAAAGAGAGTGTGAGTTACTATTCTGTGTGTGTTTTCACCACACACACAACACCATTCATGCCTCAAACTTAGTGACTCCTCCCCAAAGAAACACTCTTGTCCGCTGCTTTGTTCGTATACTTTTGCTTGCCCCCATGATGGGTCATTACACTGTCAATGCGGTAAGGCAGCTGCATGTGGCCCCGTGGTAAATGGAAGAGCAATGTGTCAAGGATCACACATGATGCAATGGTCATTGGGTGAGCTACTAGACGCATGTGGCGAGGTGCGACTTCAGTACAAATCGTGTTCTGGCAGCCGGGAATTTCCATAGGTAGCGCATGTGGCAATTTGCATATGCAAATGATATGTACTACACTCGAGTCTGGGTGCCCCCCATTCGCTGAATTAGTTTCTGGCTAGGAACGCTGCTGCTCTAATAAATTGGCTTCTATGGAGCAGGGGGGACTCGAGGATATGGGCGACGTCCCCTGTGTGTGCCACTGACAACTTTGAAAGCTACTTGCCATTTGATCCTCAACGCGGCTTAGCTGTACTGTGCGCATCCTCCCCAATGCCTGGCCAAGCTCCCCAGCACTGGCGCTACTTAGCATGCATGTGTGAGGGGCCTGAAGGAAGGTCGTCTGGGGTGTGGCCCCTCGTGCTGCTCACCTTGCTTGGAGCTCCTGGAAACATGTCTGCTGGAACAGACAGTGGATGCTTTCAAAAGCCACAAAGCACCACACCGTCACATAAATGCACAATAGACAAGCAATTTTAAACTATATTAACTAATTAAACTAACTATAAAAATAAAAAATGGCCACATACGACCCGGGGGGGGAAGGCTCCCAGGAGGGGGGAGGTACAGGGTGCACCTCAACACCCACATGCGACGATGTTGAGATAAAAAAAAAAACCTCCATGGGCTCAACATCTGCACGGCCCGACCTGTGTGGGAGATAGGTCGTCGTCCTCCTCACCCTCTGACTCAAAAGTTGGACGTGATACAGTACCCTGATCATGCCTATGCACAGATTGCCCCTCGTCAGCAGCAAGTCTGCGGGACCGGTGAGCCTGGTTCTGTGCAGCGATGACACGTAGGTCAGCATGCAGAACCTTGCGTGATACGCGTGCTTCCTCTTGCAAGGTAGTATGTGTAACACAGAGTTCTTCCTGCATGGCCTGGCATGACATCTGGAACACCTCCCGGCAAGACCGTAGCTCAGCCGAGATGGTGCTCTCAAGCTGTTCCAACCTCTTCTCTGTCCGCTGCCTCTGAGACATCAAGAGCACACCCAGAGTAGATCGGAGGGATTTATGGTCATCCCTCAGGGCCTCCCTGTGTGCCTCTGCATGAGCAGCAATTGCTTGATGCAGAGACGCCATTTCAGCCCGGCGTACCCTGTCTGAGGCCGCCATGCACAGCCTGAGTGAGCAGGCTGTGGACTGTGCCGCCCACTGCTGGAGAGCCACCTGCCTGGCAGGGGGGAGCATGGATTGGGCCACACGTTCCATGCTCTGAGCGATATTATCAATAGCTGCCCCCTGGTGTTCGGAATTGGCAACCATGGCTTGCTCCCACTCAGTATACCTCGGTGGCGCACGGCCACCGAGTTGCTGGGCTTGACACCCGCGGGGCCCAAGGAGCCACTGTCCTTGTTGGGTTGGCACCGCCCGCGGCTGCAGGACTATATTCCTCCATTGACTTGATGCCCCAGGCACATCAGCAACTGGTGTGGAGTGTGACCATGCATCCCGATCCACCACAGGCGGACAGCCCACCACTGTCTGGCCCCTCAGTGCAGGTGTCGCAGACAGAGCATCATCCACATCAGAATCACTCACCGTTGACGAATGGACATGACGCGCATCCAACTCGACATTGTCGTCAGAGTGATCATCCGGGCTAGACTCATTGCCAGCTCTAGACACGGTGGTCTGGAGCACAAGTGGGTTCGCGTGGCCTACCACCCCATGACCCCCACTTGTGCTGGGTTGCTGTTGTGATAGCAACCTTGTGTCTGGTATGACATCACCATCCTCTGACTCCATTGCGTCATCATCTGAAAAGTGGAAAAAACAAACATGAGTTTAGAAGCACATAACCCAAAAACACATAGACATCACATCGACAGCCAACACATGAAGCAGATATGTCACACACAAATGAGAACCTGGCATGCATCCAATTGCATTGATATTCAAACACATCCCAAAAGCAGAAATGGATGTGTCTGAATAGCAAAGCCTACACAAGTAAAAAATGTAGTATATCACCTCCATCAGACACCACCTGGGTCAGGCACATGTCACAGGCAGAAAATACAGATGGCAACAAAGAGATGGCACATACTATAAGCATGTCTGAACTGCAAATTGACCACAGCTGCAAGTGGATCCAAACACACAATGACACACGTAATATGCATGTACCCATGTATCACTAAACCATCATCACCAATATAGCTTAATCCATCTGCAGCTCGGCCCGTACCGGGTGTCATGGGCCATGTAGATATAGTGAAAGTCCCGAGCAAAGCAAGGGCCTGCAACCAGGCATGAGGGACCATAACGGCCAGTACAGTCCGAGCTGCAGGCCATGAAGCCTCCTGAACACCCCTCAGGGCCGGATTGATCACATTGTGCTATGAATGTGCCCTATTCCATTATTCCGTGTGTAAATTCTGCACGGCCAGGCCCCACCATATCAGCTAAGTGGGCCTGGGCGTACACATACTGCACAACAGGGCACCTTAAGGATTATGCCAGTTGAACATAAAGTGTGCAATGTTGAAATCTCACCAGCATTAACATCAATCAACTACATATCAGTCAGTCAACAAAAAAGCTGCAGAAGACACATGTGTAAATGAACACTTTTACACACATATGCGAGTAGCCACAATGTTGCACTACACAACATTGAAGTTGCTTGCATATGTAAATGTGAAAGCATTCCAAAACACCACTTTCCCTGTACACCTGTATTGTGAACATGAAAAGCATCCAGTACAGCAAAGCAAGCAGCTACAACGCTGCTTGCTTTGATGTATGTGAAAGTGTACATATACATACGTGAAGGCAGCTCCACAGTCATTACAACCCGATTTGCAGGCTACATTCAATCTGCACCCCATACCAGTTGGTATAGGTGGCACATTGACCTATAAACTTAGCTAAACACCCAATAGGGCATTCCAATACTGAGTACATGTGTCACAGGATGCACCTGTGCCTGTGGCATACAACACAGAGAAGGGATGAAATTCTGACCATACATGCCGGGTCACTTTGACATTGCAGCAGTGAGTAGGCATGTAGAACGGTGGAACACGGCTCAGAAGTGGGTTGATGCAGTGCAGAACATGTGTACCTTACCCACTATCTACATGAACAAGTACATTATGATGTCAATAAATAAACATGAAGGCAGTGTAAGGGCAAGTTCAGGCATCACATGCAATGTGCATGCAATGGGTTGCATGCCTACAGGCAACCCCCCCTCCAAGTGAAAATACAGGGAGGCATTGCATGGCAGCGAAAGTGTGACCAGAGAACTGTGTATTGGCAGACAGTGTTGACTAGCTTTAATTGCATCATCTGAGTCAACTGAGAACACAGCAGATGAGAATGGGACAGTAAGCAGGACACATGATGAACCCTCAGTAGTACACCCATGTGTGCAGAAGCCACTAGACCAGTTGAACAGAGTCAGGGGCCTGAAACAGGGGGAGGCCTGTGCCCTAAACAGACTGTGACACCCTAAACATGTGCATGATGCAGGAATGAGCCAGAGTGGGCATGGAATGGATGATCAAATGCCATTAAATGTATGTCATCCTGGACACGTACTGCAATGATCATCCGGGCAAGGACACATAGAGGCATGCATGGAATGCACATGGAGCATGAATGGGCACTCATGTCCCTGCGGAGCATCTGCCATCTGCACAGTCCCAGTGAGACACCCTGCATCAAGGACAAAGTATGTAGCCCACTGTATGCGTCTGGCAGGTTGGCAGGGAGAAGTGTGCATGTACACAGGAGCGTTGAACAGACCATTGCAGAACTCCAACATGACACCCACCAGTGCCATGGTGAAATTGGGGTGCAGTGGGGTGGAGGGGCAAGGGAGCATGCCTACGGGGAGTACCCGCATGCAGGCAGAACAAACATGCACATCATTCATGCAATGACATAGTCCCAGTACTGAGTGGAAATACACCCCAGGCTACATGCAGAAGGGGCAGTGAGCTGGAACATGGACCGGGGGGCAGCCG